>NC_052572.1:10647868-10947868 GCF_016699485.2 Gallus gallus
TTAAAGCTGTCATTAGCACTGAAGTCACTCTGTGTTTTCCCCTTGTGTTAATTAATGAGTAAATTAAGGTGAAAACAGAAAAAAAAAAAAAAACCACAAATAAAAACCTCACCACTTTTAATCGTATTGACTGATCTTGATGCAATTACTTGATTATCTTGATTTTGGGATATCATGTAATGAGTTCTTGAAGTATTGTTGGCTTGTGAGAGAATAAGAGAAACACTGCTGTTTTAGGTAACGCAAAGTTGAAAAACTCCTCAGGCTTATCACATCTCTTTCTCTGCTATCAACAGCAGTCCTATGTCCCTCCACGCAAAACAAACAAATGAATAAATAAATAAATGGATGCAGTGAATGACTTTTACAGATGGATCCAACTCTATTTGAAAACTAATCAAAATTTTGACAAGCAATCCCCTTTTAGAGAAAAGCTTTCTGTAGTACAGTGCTCTGACTATTAGAGACTGCCCATAGATCAGTTCAAATGGAAGTGAAAAAGGAATGATGTTATTTCTCCATTCTCAGCTGAGAAACAACTGCTTACTGAACTGATGGCTAAATGTGCTGTATAGCATTTCATCAGCGGTAATTCTAGATGCAGTAAGAAGTGATGTCATTCCATGCATTTATTCTGTCAGCTTTCAAGAGATTATTGTGTGAAAATGAAATCAAGCCAGGATGAAAAGAGCTTCATAGTGTCTACTACTGTTGCAAGTAGCAAAACTTAGTGGAATATTTGGATTCTAGTTCATAACTGAAGCTATGCAGGTAAGACTCTTGTCTTTCAGCCCTGATGTGAGATTCAGGGAGGGATTGATTTACATAGTATCAAGATTTGGGACCAACAGATGGTCATGCAGCTGTGCACTGTATGGTCAAAATCCAGTCTGATCGATGAAGAACACCCAGCTAATAATCTCCACAAAAGCCTTCAAATCCTAATTGAGAAGTCTGCCTCAGATTTATATAGCATTAAAACATACGCAGGAATTGAAAAAATATTTAGGCAAATGCTTTCTTCTAAAATTACTGCTAGTGATTTAAAATTTAATTAGTAATCAATTAAATATACAATGCCTTTTTCATTCTCCTTCTTTTAGTCATATTTGGAAAGAAAGGTGGTATGTGGTCTAGTACACCTGCTAAGATTTGCAAGATATTCCACAGGTGTGAATCCTATACTAAACAACCAACGAATAGTGTATTCAAAGACTGAAAATGTTAAGATCTTGTATAGATCAAAATTCATCTTGTGTGTCTGAAGATGGAGAACAATGATCTCAGTCCTTGGTATCCCTCTAAGATACTGAATATCTTATGACTATAGAAAAGGTACCTAAGTAAGGAATAAGCACAGACAGAAATCCAAATAATCTCTGCATTTTTAAAAATTAGGCTGCATAGTCTTAGCATAGGCCAGCTATGGTCAACTGCAAAAGTTGAATCAGTAAAATAGATAGGAGGAATTTTTATTTTAATTAGGAATCTACACTGAATATAAAGATTATACTATATGTAAAATCCAAACTGAAATGTATTTGGTGCTGTCTCAAAGAGCAGTCAGAAGCTCCTGTTGGTCCTTCCTATGCAACACCCAACACTGTCAGGAACAGATGGCAGGTCCCAGAAGGTGGAATAGTGTAAGTGGATGATAAAGAAGGAACAACTTATGGAAAGGCCAATTCTCTAACATGACAAGTTTCACATTTGTATGAACATACTATAGGTAGTCTCTACAAACAGCACAGAATAAACAACGTAATTTGCAGCTCAAGTGTGACTGTTCTAAGGTTTGTGTGCAACAGCAATAACAAGAAAAAAGACTTAATGTCATATCCATACTGGAAGCAGATGGTCTGAATGAAATACAGGGCTTTGAGTACTGTTATCCAGCCCCCAGCTGGCTGGCTAGCTCCTGCTGCCAGGGTTTACTGCAGTACTAGAAGTGCCAGGATAATGGCAGGTATAATAATTGCTACCTACCCCCATTGTGTCAGTTTGATTTGAGTTTAAAAGGTGTTTCTTCTAAACCAGGCCATTTGACAGAACCAGGCTAGGGAGCAGCTTCATATGAAGAAATGCCAAGAGTGTGGAGGGGATGATAATTTCTGGTGAAGTGAACAGTTCCAGTTGAATAAAAACAAATTTCTTACGCCAAGGCAGCTGCACCCAAGATGGCATATGCTGCTCTGGTGACCTAGAAGAGAATGCAAACATTTACACAGACAATAACTCTTTTTACCATCTTTCTCCTGTGGTTTTCCCTTGGAACCAATATTAAACAGTACCATTGTCTAAAAGAGTAATGGACCATATTATTTTTATGAAAGGAAACCTCTAAGTAAAGGGCCTACCAGCACAGGCTGTCTAAGTATGTGCCATATACAACAAACAATGTAGCGCTTTCCTTGTACAGCTTTAGATAAGGTAGAATCACTTGAAGACAGGGTAGAATCGTGACAAATGTTTGGGGAAAGATTAGAGAGACATGAGAGAAATGAGAAGTGCAGATAGCCTTGACAATCAAGGAACAATAGGACCATAGGATGACTTGAGTTGGAAGGGACCTTAAAGCCCACCCAGCTCCAATCCTTGTCGTGGGCTGGTTGCTACCCATGAGATCAGGCTGCCCAGGGCCCTAACTAATCCTGGCCTTGAATACCTTCAGGAACGGGGCATCCACAACTTCTCTGGGCAAACTGTTCCAGTGCCTGACCACCTTTATGGTAAATGATTATTTTATTGACAGCAAAATGTATGCATTAGGCTACTCTGAATTAGCTTACTGAATTCTTGCATGGTTAGATGAAACTGGCATAAATATTTGAAAACAAATGTACTACAGCTACAGCTACCTGAGTTAAACTGGACAGAAATTTAAAGTACATTCTCTCAAGGTTCTAGTTCAAAAAGTCATTAGGTTGTATGAGGAAGCGGTAAGTGTTAGAAGTTTGTGAACATGCCAAGATGAATACTGGTCTGACAATTAACTGAAAGTCAGTGAAGTATATAATATTGTTAAATTATCTGAAGTGCTTCATGTCAGGTATGAGTGATAGTCCTCTCTGCTCTCTTGGAGCACTGCTATAAGAGAAACACAGATAAGCGGGAGAGTTCAGAAGGAAAGAAAAAGAGTCTGGAACCATGTCTTGTGAGACAGGATCAAAAGTTAAGTTTGCTTAGTCTAGAAAAGAGAAGACTGTAAAGAGATGCTACACTCCCTCCACATGGAACTGATGTTTTAAACACAGTGATCAGCTGTTTCTTCTGTTCAATAATATTGCCATGACATCTCCTTTCATTCTTCCAGGTGGACTGTGAATAAATCAAATTTTAAACTCCTCTCAGAGTATCTTCTTCCCTTAAAAATATCTAATAGTGAATCCCTCAAAAATCCAACTTCTGGTAGTTCCCATAAAATAAGGAAAATGTTCTATTCCCCATCTCTGTAGTTATAAAACCTTGAAATAATTTACCAGTTTAGATTATTTTACTAAGACGCTAAATAGTAAGGACACAAAGAAAAATGCCTTTACATGACTCATCAAGAGTGGTTTGATTCACAGTAGAATCAAAATTCACAGTAGAAGATGGCCCCATTTGGATTATCTTCAGTGTTTTGACTTGAAGAAATATTATTGGGATGTGTCTATGAAATGTCATTAAAAGGGATGTTCATGAGAAAATCACCAGAACATTTGAGTCATGCCTAAAAAGAGAAATTAGGAACATACTTTGCCAATTAAATAAATGATACTGAAAATGTGTGAAGATATATCCTAACTGCAATGGAAAATATGGTCAAAGGAAAAAAAAAAACAACCTAGAATGCATCACCTTATTTCCCTACATTATCTGCCATTTCTTCCTAAAGTTATCTGAGAGCATGTACCAGAGAAGTTAAAGCAAGTATTCCTTTTTCTTTGGTATTTGGAAATCACTTCCAGTGCTATATAGAGATCGCCTGATTTAGAAATTGAACATGGAAAATGGATGTTTATGGACTGCACTGGGTGAATGGCTCTGAAAATGCATTTCTTGCTTCTTATCACGTTACAAAGGAAATGCCATTGTGCATCATGTCATCATAGCTGTGCTATGGTGTGGAAGGCACTGCCCATACAAGAGGCAAAGAAACAGTACGGTCTTCACAACATGCAAATCACAATTCATTCTACTAAGTGTGTCAGAAAGGATGTCTGATTATGCCTATGATTTGTTATGGTATATATTATGAAATTTAACTTTTCATTGCATAGATATCATGTGAGTATGGTCTGCTGTTATGGGATCTGAAAATATTATTCCTAGGAAAAAAAAAAGTCATTTAAATCTGTGGGGAAAGAAGCTCCCCAGAAATCGGAATTCCATTATTATAAAAAATAGTAATAAAATACGCATTTACATGTATGAAATAAAGCACACTTTTGGACTTTTAATTCTGAAACACATTAAAATGAATGATGATGGTAAAAAATCTTTTGTTAGAAATAAAAAATATCATCATGTAAGATTTTTCCCAATTCTGGAAAATTCCATATATAGGCAAAAGAATTTTATTCTAGTAGAATAGCTTCATGATGTTCACTTATGGTAAAAGCTACTTTAAATTAGCAACAAAAAAACAAAGATGTTTCCAAGAGGCAGGAGTATGGGAAAAAAGTTACCAGTTGGATTTTTAACATCATTCATCACAATAGCCTAAGGTGCAATTAAGGACAGTTAAAAATGTGATTTTAATTTTTGCAGTTTGTCATTCCTTCTCCTGAGTATATAACAATGCTAACATTTTATTTCCCTTTTTAAATATTGTCTCACAATCTTATCTTAATTAAACAAGAAATGGAAGGTAGGAGCTCTGAATCTTCATCTCACAGCCCACTCATAAGATTTGGAGAAGAGAACAGAGTGGGAATCACAAATCCAGACAAGCATAGTAAGTCTACCTTTTCCTGAGACAAATATCCAAAAATAATTTTCAGTGAAAAACAAAAAATGGTTTTACAGGTGCTTTGTAGTGTTTTTGTTTGTTTGTTTGTGGGTGTTTTTTATTTTTTTAATACTTTAAAGTGCAAATCTTTTTAGTGATAATGTAAAGGGGACGTTTTATTGTAAATGCAGAAGTTTGGAAAAGTATCTTAGTCCTGAATATGCCACTTGGGTTAATAATATGCCCTCCTCACAATGACATGCATAATTTCTAAGTAAATAACATAGGAAAGATCTGACTTTGACTGAATGAAGACCTATGACTTTTCATGCTGTGAGATAACAAAATATTGTTGACTTAACTGTACGTAAGCTAGAATTTTTCAGCCAAGTGAAGCAGGGTTAATTCTGAAGTATAAGGGAAACATGAGACACGAATTACCATTGGTATGTTTGTTACTAAGAGGCAGAAGGCACTAGATTTTATTCAAGAAAAAAAAATATCACCATTGTCCCACATTTTTTAAATGCCTAACTAATCCTAGTAGGGGTCTTTTGCTGCAGTGTCAAGGAATGAACCTTGGTTTTAAGTTTCACCAAAAACTTTTAACCTATGATCCTAGCATCTGTAACTGTGAACAAAGAAACTGGATGTCCCCCACATTTGATCGAATACAACCTATACTTTACTTTACTTTAATGATGAAAAGAAAAAAAAAAGAAAAAAAAAAAGAAAAAAAAGCAAGCTTGGTGATAGATAACAAAATGAACATGTACTGAGTAATTTGAATGCATCATCCTCATAGCTGCAGGTATGAAAGGTGGCAAGCAGGAAAACTGAAGAGGACCTGAACTCTGAGACAGAGATGGGATAAGCCAGCACTACACAGAGTATGATTCCATTCTACAGACAGTGTGGGGACTGCCACTATTAGAATGGATTTGCTCCATAGCAAGAGTGAGGAAACATTTCTTCTGGAAGAAATATGATGGTTAGAAGGCTTAGGCAAATCCCCTGGTACCCTAAGGACTACATACTGCAATGACTTCTACATGAAGCTGTCCTAGATAGAGACAAAATGAAACTGGGTCATTTCATTGCATCAAAGACAAGTCATTTTTCTTATCCTCCTAAAAATATAACTATTTTATTTTGAGAATAAGGCCATTAATGTTGAACAAATACCAAAGGGCAAAGGCTTTAATTCAGTTTTCCTAGCATGTGCCAGTTTGAATCAAGACTTCACTTATTTTCACAGGTATTTGACATTTAATGTCAGCTTCCTTAATTTTTTCCTTTATGTGTTAACTCTATGATTTCTATGCTCACTTTACTGAACTTTTGAGAAGTCTACTGCTTTGTTGCATCAGTCCAGTTGAAATTAATACAACAGAAAACTACACAAATAGATTTTTATTCTCAACGCTAAGATTCTCCTGTCTGCATTATTTTTTAATGGGAGCTGATGGCTATTCCCTTGATGTGGGCTTCTGGCAGTTTGCTAGACCTTGATTCTAATAATGTAATTTAAATCCTTGACAAAAACAGGTGGCTATATTTCAGCATTTCTATATCTATCTGCTATTTTTAGTTCTCCTAAACAAAAGAGAAACCAAATTCTAATTCCAATCAAAGTCTCCAACACTGTCTTCCAATAAATTTCAAAGTGAGTAAACACAACCATTCACTTGGTGATAATCATTAAAGCACATTCAAATCTATTCCAATGGCTTTGAACCTAGATGAGTTCAAAAACATATCTTTAATTATGCTGCTTAAGAGTAAAGCCAGGAAAAAACTCACCAGTGTTCTAAAGTTTTTTGTCTCATGCCCTAAATCTCTTTATCTAAAACCAAAAGTTATGAAGACGGCATACTCTGCAATTCCTCTTTCCAATCAAAACAGCATGTTTCACTGCTGCCATCTTCTGGCAAAAGACACAGTTTTCCCACAGCTCTTCTGACCACTCTAAATGTTTAATTATTCTTTGTCATTTCTTTAGCAGTATCAGCGCAGGTTTTTGTAAGATAATTTACCTCTAAGTTTTACAGTGTGTTCTCCCTTAGGCAACTGGAACTCAAAACACAAAAGTATTTCAGAAGATATAGCAAATCTAAAAATTAGTATTTAAAAAAATATTATTAAAAAAAATATTTAATTTTTTAAGTATTACTACATTGCTACAAGACATCTTATATATATCATTAGCTGAAGGTGTGAAAGGAAGTTTTTTCCAATATTTATTCTATTGGTATTTTACTTTCAGACAGCAAATAAATTATTCTGTCTTTTAAACTTGTATTTACGACACCTTCCTTTTTGACTATTTTAATCATATAAGCAGATTTGTATTTCAAGCTCCTGCATTTGTGGTCAAATAATGCAGTGATGTTCTCTTAACTACCTCTCCCCTATATCAACCGAAAACCGTACAAAACTGCCTAACTTTTCTCATCTTTTTCCTCAAAGCACCAAAGGCTGATGACTCCAAGGCGCTCTGACACTCATATAGGAATATTTTGGCTCAAGTAAATACTCCCAAACCCAAAGCATTGTTTCAGATTAAGGGAAAGCATCCTACACATGCCTTTGTACACCAGGAGGCAGAAGGGTTGCCAGGCACCCAGCGGATGGGGCTGTATTCCTGACCTCTGATTTTGACATTTGCGAGATCCCTTCCAGTAAGAACTGTGCCCTAATTTCTTTAAAGTGTGGAATTTTGTAACAGATGTCATTCTTATACCAGGTCACTTGACTGCTGGCTGTTTACCAGACAAACCCAAGCCCTTCAACAGGAGGGCCTCTGGGAGCCCACGGCCATGACAACACACCAAGACAAAGCACCCTTCCTAAACAAAAATACTTTTTACTTTTATATAGGAAACAACACTAGGGCAAGAAGAGGAAGAAGGCTGCAACAGCAAGAAGCTGCGCCATGAATACCACAGCCTTTTCTCAGAGAAAGAAAGTGTGACCTCCGGACCTGCCCAAGTTAGGGCAGATTTCTTTACAATCTTTTTTTTTTTTTTTTTTTCCCCCAATTGGGAATCAGACCAGTCAGGTCCATCCGATTTATGTCTCCTTTGCAAAAAATCACTCCAATAAATTAGTTAATCCTTCCTTAACGGACTCTCCGGCTGAGATCAGGGAATCAGAGAGAGAGAGACTCCAAAGCAGTCACCTTCTCGACAGACCGTGGTGGCGCAGGGGTGCTCCACAGCCCCACACTCCTGCCTGCGACTCTCCCCGACGGGCAGGAAAAAGCAGGGCCACGAGGGCGACGGGGATGAGACTCCGCCCCACTTCCCGCCCTCATGACCACAGGCAGGACCGCCTCCATCTTCCGCCGCCGGGAGCCCTCGTGGCCGCCTGGGCACGCCTCAGCTCCGGTCCCCGCTCGACTCGGCTCGGCCCCATTGGCTCGGCTCGGCGGAGCCGCCTCCGGTTGCATCAGCTTCGGCGGCCGGGCCGCGCCTGCGCCGCATCGTTCCCAACCCTTCCCACCTATCCCTTCCACATTGCAGCCATGGCGGGTGCTGATGGGCAGGTGGGCCTGGCGCCGCGACGGGGCGTGCGGCGAGCAGCACCGGGAGTCTGCCTGGCTCTGCTCTCCCTCACCGCGCCTGAGGGCCGTGCTGAGGCGGGGGTACCCCGCGGCAGGCCTGGGGAGGGGCAGCCGGGCCTGGGAGGCAGGCACAATCCTTTCCCCATGGGTCTTCCATGAAGCCTCCGGGGTGCTCGGGTCTCTGGGAAAGGGCGGTGGGATTGGCTCCGTACTAAGAGAGCCGGGTGGGCTTCGCAGGGCTGTGCCCTGCCCTGTGTGGGGTTGGGGTAGAGTGCAGGCAGCTGCTGGAGGATGAGGAGATGTGTGTGTTCCCCGGTGTAGGTAAACGCTGGGGAAGAAAAAAAGGCGGACTGTGGGAAGAAGAAAATGAAAGAAGCGTCCGGTGATGAAGGACGTGCAGAGGTGAGCAGCTGTCAGGCCATGGGCTGTTGAAGGGTGTAGTTTTCTGTGCTGCTGACTTTGCTGGATGTCATCCCTCTGATTTCTTTATCTGCTGTTGCAGTAATTCCTTTCCCTGCTATTTCTTACTTCAGCAAAGTTTGCCATGAAGTGGCTTTGTTGCTCTTGACAGCTGGTTATATTGTTATCACAGGAGAGCAGCTATCTGGTTTCTGTGGGTGCTGCTTCATAATGCAGCCTGCTACAGCTCCCACTGGCAGCAGGAGATAAGTAGCAGGTCGGTGGGGCAATGAAAGCCCGCCAGAGATGCTTTGCTGTTTCCATGTTTGTGGTTAGTGTGAGTAAACAGTGGGCACAGAGGTGCTGAACAGCTCTGAGCTGCAGCCATCTGCACCGTGGTGCCTGCACTGACAGCCTGACGTCAGTGCAGGACATGTTAAACTTCAACAGCCTTTTCAAATTGTTTTTTTCCTTCTGTACTATATTAAACTAGCATTTACTACAAGTTTAAGCACAAGGTTAATAAACTCACTAATATTTCATTAATACATCTTTTAGGTATATTAAATAGATGCACAGTGGTGTGTATAATGTTACTATGTAATTGTGGTAATTGGCTGTTAAGTCATAGCACATGCATAGCTGTAGACAGTCACATATGTCTTTGTGAAAAGTGTATGAGTTCTGTTCACATTCATGACATCATGTGGTATTAATCTGTTGAATGTGCCTTTATTCTTTATGTGTAGCTGAATCCTTGGCCTGCATTTATCAATGAGCGTTTAGAGATGTACAATAAACTTAAAGCTGAGCACGATGCACTTCTTGCAGAACGAGCTGCTAATGATAGTAAACCCATTAAAGTTACATTACCTGATGGCAAGCTGGTTGATGCTGAGTCCTGGAAGACAACGCCTTATCAAATTGCTTGTGGAATTAGGTATGATTCTATCCTATTATATACTTAATCATTTTTAGACTGATCTACCTCTAAAAGTTGTGACTGTGATCATTAACATTAGCAAATACAAGATTAGTTTTTGTGGGCCTGGGTAAGATGATCTGGGTGGTGTTCTAGTTGACTTTTAGAGTGAGCTAACATTAGAAATGTATTTTGCTTTACTTCACTATTATTGGCATGGGAGATACCTATGAGAAATAGAACATCTCAGGTGCTCACATATTTTGTGGGGTGGATTTGAACAACATGCACTGGACACCCTATCAGTCAAAATTATGAAATCTGTGTGATTCCTAGAGGTGAAATACCACTATTTTGTTATTAGTTAATGTTTTAATGTTATAATATTAATAGGTTTTTTTTTTGCTTGTTGATTTTTTGCTTGTTGATTTTAAACAATTATAATACTATGGTTTTTTCTTTTTTTCCCCAGTCAAGGCTTAGCTGACAACACTGTTATTGCTAAAGTGAATAAGATGGTTTGGGATTTAGACCGTCCTTTGGAGGAGGATTGCACCTTGGAGCTGCTCAAGTTTGAGGATGAAGAGGCTCAAGCAGTGAGTATCTGCTAACTAAAATTTCTTTGATTTTTAGATTTGCATTAAAACTGGCCTCCAGCAGATACTCGCATCTTAGCTGTGCTCAAGAGAGGAGAGGAGGAGAAAAAAGATAAGCTGTGTAGGTACATCTCCATTTTTATAGTGGCTCCTTAGGAAGACATGGTATTGCAGATAATATATGTTCTGCTGTGTATTCGTTGTGGAATGTGCTAACTCTTGCTATAGTTATGCAAAGTGTGTAACATTTGCAGCCTTAATGTTAAATAAATCTTCTAAACCAACAACCGTAGCACTGGCTGCACAAGCAATGACGAGTATAGAATTGCCAGTACAAACATCAATCTGCTGAGTAAGTTGTTCATGTATTTTTTTTTCTGTATACTGAAGTACATATTTTCTTTTGGCTATTCATTCATTTAAGTGTAGATACCCAGTAAATTTGTAAATTCTGTCTTTTAGAAAAAGTTACTTGATAACAAGAAGCTGCAAATTCATCGCAGCAGAGGTCTTGCATTCAAAAATAGGATGTTCATACCAACTGAATGATGACTTTTGTAATACTGATGTCCTCTGATTTGTGCAACTAAAAGTAGAGTTAAATCTTACAGGTTTAGTTTTAATTTGCTAACCCTTCAGGTGCACTACAAGATAAAGAGTAGTTTTTAACTTTAAACTGTTCTATATCAGTGCAGGACTTCCCATACTTTGAATGTTTGTAGGACCACGGCCTTATGTTGTAAGTGCACCTTTATGTTTATGCTGTGTGTCAGCAGAGCCAATCCATTGAAATTGGTAGAAAGAAAGAGTTGGATTCGTTTCCTGACTTTTAGACAAATCCGAATCATTTCAACAGTGGCTGGAAATAAGAATTACATGCATCCAGTCTGTAAAATTAAAAAATAAAATAAAATCCAGCATTACTTTTTGGAAGTACTGGAGCTTTAGGATAGGAGTGTTTCTGGACCAGTCATTGCTGTTCTGAAGACTGCTATAATATGGGGTCTGCATGAAATAGCCTTGGAAGCAAGTGTTCAGAGAAAGTTTTATTTAAAATACTCAGAGATGTGTTGTGCATATTTGGACTTATCCCCCCTGCTCCCCTCCCCCCCCCCCCCCCCCCCCCCCCCCCCCCCCCCCCCCTTTTATTTATCTTTTTTTTTTTTTTTTTACTTCCATTAGGTATACTGGCACTCAAGTGCTCACATAATGGGTGAAGCTATGGAGCGAATCTATGGTGGATGTTTGTGCTATGGACCACCAATAGAAAATGGGTTTTATTACGACATGTTCCTTGAGGATGGGTAGGTTTTATCTTTTTTCTTTTTCAGCAGTTGAGGGGGATGACGGTTATATCAAAGCTTGTGTTACTTGCAACCAGATGAGAAATCACAAGTGAAAGTGAGAATGATGTGCTCTTCTGCATGTTTATTTTAGAGGTGTGTCAAGTAATGACTTCTCTGCTTTGGAAACGCTGTGCAAAAAGATCATGAAGGAAAAGCAACCCTTTGAAAGACTGGAAGTTAAGAAGGAAACACTACTTGAAATGTTTAAGGTGAGTTGTTCATGAGTGTTGTTATCACACCGTGCAGTTACGCTGTTTTAAGTATTTGTAACTTCAGCCACATTCTCTGTTAGCGATGGGGAAGGTCTTTCAAAGTAGTTTTTGAAGATGTGTTCTTACAAACTCATTTCTGATATTTAACCTTAAAAAAATAAAAAAAACCAAACAAATGTATCATTTAGATTCTCAAAAATGCATTGGATTTTTCTTCAGCTGTGAGAATTGTAGGTTTGGATGACCTTGACAGTATGTTTGAATCAGCATTCTTCATTTATTTCCCACAGATGTAAATTTGCAGTTGTGTAGTTGTATTATATTGTCTGTGTAAAATGCTGTGCTGATATTGAACTGTATATGCTGGTGCATTCAAGCAGCTTCATAAAATATTTTTTTAAGAATGAGGTTGTATGGGAAAGTTCAAGCAAGAATAAAACCTCATCTTTTCTCTTTTGTAACTAGCTGTAAACAATTCCCTGGCATTCTTCAGATAGAGGTTACTCAGTTTTCTCTATTAAGACTCTAAAGAGAATCAATGTTATTCAGAGTGTAAGAGGCCTTAATAGGTCTTCAGTCCACTCTTGTGTTCAGGGCAGTGTCATCACTGAACTTGGATCAGGTTCCTCAGGTACTGCTTGGTTGTCTGTTCGACTGGAGCACCATGCTATATAGCAAAGTGTCTTTTGATGTGCTGTAAAAAGCTTAAACTGCTGGTCAACTCTACTGTGTAACAAGAAGTTAACGAATGTGTTGTCCTCGTCTTCTCAGTATAACAAATTCAAGTGTCGCATCCTGAATGAGAAGGTCAGTACTCCAACTACAACAGTATACAGGTAATTATGCATGTATAGTATTACTAGGTATAATTTGCTACAATGAAATATACTAAATAAATGTTTTTTCTATTCTTAGATGTGGTCCCTTGATAGATTTATGCAGAGGACCTCATGTTAGACATACTGGCAAGATAAAGAGCATAAAAATTCATAAGGTAGGAGCTCAAACTATCCTAGGCAAATGTGTTCATTGACAGTGTGTTGCTGTATTTGGGCAGTGGATTATCCAGGAGCATAATGTGAAGTGGATAACATGGCCATAAACTCAATTTAACCAACTGGCAAAGGGTTGTGAGCTATAAGAATGGTATTGAAGTGATGTGGAGACCAAATAGATGGCCAGGGACATCATTTCCAGCTCATTTTGGGAAGTGGGTGTGGCTTAATTCTTGGTTGAGATGTATCAGTGAGAGTTCTTGTTTTAGCTCAGCTGATGATTATAGCTCTGTGTAAACAGAACAGATGAAATAGGATGGCTCTAGAGGGAGATAGTAGACTTGAGGAAGAAAAGGACCATGTAGAGCTTGAAACCAATTTTTACAATTCAGCTCTTCGTGCATTTTTTTCACCAGCTCTGTGTTTTTATGATTAAAACTCTCTTCATGCCATAGTTACTCTATATTAAACAGCAACTAGTTAAATTATGATGTGTGCCCTTTACAACAGGCAGGAGCAGTAAAATGTGCAGGCTCTTTCTTTTCTTTTTTGTTTCATTTATTTTTTGCACACAGAATTCATCTACCTACTGGGAAGGCAAGGCTGATATGGAAACTCTCCAGCGAATCTATGGAATTTCATTCCCAGATGCAAAAATGTTGAAGGAATGGGAAAAATTCCAGGAGGAGGCTAAAAACAGAGATCACAGGAAAATTGGACGGGTGAGGCATTCTGTATGGTAATGTATTTTACAAACACAGTGAAAACTTAACCTTGTGACTAGAGCTATCTCAAACACAGTGTATACTTGCTGTCACAACTAAGATGCGACACAGCTGTTTTTCATTTGAGTTACAAAGCTAGGTTCTTTTCCGTCTGAAAGCGTCAGAAGTCCTAAAGCAAACAATTTGTTTATGGAGCTTTTGCTGTTTCAAACATAATGATATCCTTCTTCAACAGGTTAATCAAAATATTACATGAACGCTTTAGTATGCAAAATGTGACCACTTCAGTCTGCAGGCAGTGCTTATTCCTACCTGGGTTGCTGCAGCCTCTTTGCTCATCATTCTGTCTTCTGTGTGATCTTTAGAATCTGTAGTACATTTTGGGGTTTTTCTGGTTGATTAGTTTTTCATTTTATTTTTCAGATTGAAATTCATGTCTCATAATTGGTAGCTTTAAATGCTATTAAAAGGTTTACTGCTTGGACATCAAGAAAAAGCACAGAATATGCTATGTGCTGTCTTGAAGCATATGCTTAGTTTTTCACATTAGCCAACTACAGTCCATGCATATAGTTAATATTTACTTCTGCACCTCTCTAATTATTCAAATATTGTTTGTCAGTGGACAAGGGTGCTATGTGCATGCAGTTAGGAATTGCACATAAACCTGAGTTTTCGGAGTACTGACAATAGAATATGAAATTAAAACTATTTCCTTCCCCTATAGGTACTGATGGGGATGCATGTACTAGTGAAATGCAACCAGTCTATTGTTATTGATTTTTGTTTTACTTTAAACCTTGGTGGTGCCCAGTCAATAGTAATTCATTTGTGAATGTTTATTGGAAAAAAATGGCTGTACAAGTACTAAGTTTTTCCAATATTTTTCTGCAGGATCAAGAACTCTTTTTCTTTCATGAGCTCAGCCCTGGTAGTTGTTTTTTCTTACCAAAAGGAGCTTACATATATAATACCTTAATTGAATTTATCCGGGTAAGTAATGTTTTCTGGACATTGTCTTATAGAATGAAGTGCTCAACTTTAGAAAAATATGTAAAAGTATGCTGCATACAACAGTGTAACAGTATGAATTGACTTGAAATGAAGGGCTGTTAAAGCTTCTAGCATGTAAGCTGTGGAACTGAAGGAACCTTGTTTCAATTGAAACTGTTGTTTCAGTAATGTCTGCCAAGTTATATTTTTATCACTGCAGTTAAAATAGTGATAATGACGACTCATAGTAGAGCTAAGCTTACTCTACTGTTGTTTCACTGATCCTTGTTGATTTTACTTATTAAGTGTTCAGCTAATTATTAGAAAAATGAGGAAAAAAATCCTGACTTACCTGTTGCAAAATGTAAATATCTCTGTGTCTTCTTATTAAATATTTGGGCTGTAGCGTACTACCAAGTGTCATGGAATAATTAGAGACTGCTGCTCTGCTTGGTTGGAAGGAACTTGTTCTTGCTTGCTACAGAGGAATTTTTGAGGGAAGGATGGTATGCTGCCATCTCCAACTTGCTTTCTTTTTTTCTTTAGTGATGGACTCTATAAAAATAGCACTTGCATATTTTCATGGCTGCAGATCAGAACCTGAGTACCATTACTTTCATTTGCTTATTGATTATTTTATGTACTGGGTTTGTTTTAGAGTGAGTATCGAAAACGTGGATTCCAAGAGGTTGTCACTCCAAATATTTTCAACAGTAAACTATGGATGACTTCAGGGCACTGGCAGCATTACAGTGAAAACATGTTTTCCTTTGAAGTGGAGAAGGAAATATTTGCTCTGAAGCCAATGAACTGTCCAGGACACTGGTAAATGCACATCATCTTTGGGTTGGATTTTCTGTTGAGTAAAAAACAAACAAAAAGACACAACTAAAAATCCTTGTCAGGAACGTTGTAATTATGAGTCTTGTTATCTGTGAGCTCTCTCTACAAGAACTCCAAGAAAAGTCTTTTATTTTTTTTTTCTTTCTATCATGACAGTGATTTTGTTTCAGAACTGAAGCTTACCTTGATGCTGCAAAATCTGTAGCCAAACTGGCTAACAGAGTGTTTCCAGTTTTATAGCAATGTAGCCATTTGGGTTTCAATGCTGGCTTCAGGAGTTGCTATTATCACTGTGTGAGGTGGAGGAAGCCTCCTGCCTATGTAAGAATATCTGATTAATTTTCAGGGAAAACAAACAAACAAACAAACCTAGATATAAGTGATTGTTGTGTTCATATGACATCTCTGGCAGTGTGAGCATTTGGTTTGGTACTGGCTGCTTCCTGTTCACAGTTCTTTGTAGAATTTTGATTCTGGATAAGTTTCAAGTAATGAACTTTTCCTTCAGCCTTATGTTTGATCATCGTCCAAGATCGTGGCGTGAGCTGCCATTACGGTTGGCTGATTTTGGTGTTCTGCATCGAAATGAACTGTCAGGAGCTCTTACGGGACTCACTAGAGTACGTCGGTTCCAGCAGGATGATGCTCACATATTCTGTTCTGTGGAACAGGTATGGACTTCTGTTAAATGAGATTGGGTATTAAAATCAGAATAGCTGAATTTCCTATAGTTGAGACTTTATTTCCATTCTTATGTAGATAGAAGAGGAGATAAAGAGCTGTCTCCAGTTCTTGCGTGCTGTTTATGATGTCTTTGGATTTTCCTTTAAACTGAACCTCTCTACTCGTCCTGAAAAGTATCTGGGAGATATTGAAGTGTGGAATCGAGCTGAGAAGGTAAACAGTAATTTTATTACCTTTCTGTATGAAAGCATGGTTGTAGCTGCAAGTTCCATAAGGGCATATTGCCTTCTGGGAGGTAGTGTGGTTGCTGGACATGAGAAATATAACTTAATAACTGTCTTCAGTTCCACCTGGGTAATAAAATAGCTTTCTTAGTATGCTGTGTATGGACAGTATGTTCTCAGTACAGAAGTGATTTCCATGTCAGAATCAAATTGTCTCTCTCCTTTCTCTTCTGTGTTTTTGATCAATTAAATAGTGGGAGTGAGGGGGAAAAAAAAAGGGGGGATGAAAATAACTAATTCTAACAGCCCTTGTGGTAAGATCTTGAGGTATCTTCCAGAAAACATGTTTTCATTACTAAAGCATTAGCACTTGCAGGTGCAGTGGTGGAGACAAGACGGGGCGTGAACAGACATTAGTAACAGGGATGGATTCTCTCTCAATATTTACAAACTTTTACTCTATCTAAAAAAGTTCTTGTATCTTATCTAATGCAGCTTGTTTTGCCCCTTAAAAATGTATGCATTAGTTTCAATTTGAACTTCTTTAAACCTGAGTCTCTTCCAAAACTGTTTTTTCAGAAAATAAATGAGTTGATAGGAATGTGCAGAGATGTTGCAGTAATGGAGAAATAATGATAGTCTGGTAGTGTTAGATGGCTGACCTGATGTGAGAAGTGAGTAACACTGAATACACATATTCTTTATCTCTAGCAACTGGAAAACAGCCTTAATGACTTCGGTGAGAAGTGGGAGTTGAACCCTGGTGATGGAGCTTTTTATGGACCTAAGGTTAGTGTGTTACAATGGACTTCTAGCTGGGCTGGAGTTTTTAATTTTGTTTGGATTTAAGTACGCAAAAAGTCTCACAATTCCTTCCTTTCCAGAGATGCTTCTCTAGTCTTTAGAAATGGTGGTAGCGTGCAAATACTGTTCTTCATGATACAGCAGACAAGCAGAAAAAAAACTTGAAGTCTTTGTCTTCATAAAGTTATGCCAACTATAGAATTTCTTGGAAAGAAAAGTGTTTGGTTCGCATTTGTACAGTGTTTGCCAGACAACTTCAGACAAATACCTGACCAGGACAAAGGCTTTGTTAAGTAACACCTGAATTGTTTTGAGTTAAAAAAAAAAGAAAAGAAAAAAGTAGAGATGGATGCTTCCTGCTGCTAAATACATTGTTTTTTTGTATCTTATAGAGAAAATAGTGGGGTGATGCTCTTGTTTTCTATTCTTCATCTTCTTCATAAAGACAGCTTTTACTTTCAACGTGTCCTGCATGTTTCCTTCCAATGTAACTTCACAGCTAATTTTTTTTGATGTTAGTATGCGTTTCTGAAGCATTGGTGCTGTTCAGTTTTGGCTGGAGGATAAAGAACAAAATGGATTCTTAAACTGACAGACTGGTACAAGCAGAGATTGTAAAAGGCTTTAAGTAGGAAGGGAAGGCGTGGGTTTGTTGTTTTTTGCTGCTGTTGTTTTGTGGTGATTGTTTTTTTGTTTGTTTGCTTTAATATATGTATACATATCGTTATCTGATATCATCAGATGGTGCTTTCTGGCTGAAATTGTCTGTTTTCCCAGTGACCTAAGTCCCTGGTTTACTTGAGAGAGGGAAAATTCTCTGTGATCTTGTCCTTTACATAGCTTTAATACTCGTTTTACTCAGTTTACTTGTAGTAAATTGTAGCAGGTTACTATTTGCTGCTTTAATTGGAATTGGTTTATTGAGAGGTATGAACAGAAGGTGGCACTGTTAGATCAGTGTGCTGCATTAGAAATGCTCATTTCGGTGATCAGTGAATGAATCATAATACAATAATCCTGTAGAATACAAACAAAGAGGAAATCCTAAATCTGCATTCCTATTTAGGAAAAAAAAAAAAAAAGCTATATGGGGAAAAATAATCAGTTGTAATTAAGTTTATTAAACAGATTTCTGAAAAATGTTGCTTTTACTATCATGGTTCTGTGGCACTGCTGGTGGGTTTTGGTATTAAAAAAGGTCCTTGCACAGTCTGTGTGTCTTTGTGAGAGCTTCCTCTTCAGATACAGATGAAGTAGAGATTTCTAGAAATTTTCTGATGGCTTTGAGCATGAGGGCACAAAGTCTTACAACATGGCTTGTAAATGTTTCCCTAATAGATGTAAATTTAGTTCTGCATTTGTATTCAGTCATCTAGTAAACTAGTTCTGATTTTTGTCTTTGTATGCTGATTGAATCAATTTCACTTTATGGGTTGTAGGTGGAACGTTCTGTAACAGCTTATCATTCATAACGTGAAATGCAAACAAGATTTAGTAATTTCCTCAGTTCATTTGAAAGGAGGCAAATATCTGCAGGAACACTTTCCTTTGTTAACCTTAATTTACTTTAGCTAGTGTATTAGGAGCAAGCCTAAGGTTAAGTGAGCAAACGTATAGCCTTTTGCCTTGGTCTCAATGTGAACAGGTTAAAGTTGCATTGAGAAGTGAAGCTCTGTGTTCAGGATAGAGTGTTTTTTTGTGTTCTGTAAACGGAGGATTTGAGTTTCTACCAGAAAAAAAGTAATTTGCAACCTTTTTTGATTTCTTTAATTGTAGCTAAAGTGTGATAAACACTCTCTTCAGAGTGCAAAACTTTTAAATGAGTTATTATTTTGCCAAGTGACTTCAGAAAGGCACTTCATTTTCTTCCAGCGTTTAACACACTGATCCTTAAGTTTGAAAAAAGTCAAACACATTGCCGTACTGGGAAAATGTTTAAGAAGAGATGAAATTCACTGGATCAGTAAGGTCCAGATAATATAATTTGACTGTTTTCTAGATGTCTACTTGTCCAACTTCTGTCTGAAGTGTATTCAAGATTGAAGCGTCAGGTGCAATAGATTAGATATCTGTAGTAAGGACAACTGTTAGTAAGACCGCGTCATTAATTAGTATGATCTCTCTTGGTAAGTGGAGTATTTAACAATACAGTGTGCATCCTGTGTCCAGGATTTTTGAAAATAAGTACTCAGTGTGGAGCCAAAGCCTACACTTACCTGCCCTCCTTCCCTTAATGTGCTGCTGAGTTTACTCAGTAAAAACACTCATGAAAGTCCAATGAAAAACCAAGCAAACTCACAGAGAATATTCTCAAGATATTAATTGTAATTCTCTCTGAAGTAACGTCTCTCCATGTGCTCACCCTGTTTTTAGGTCTGACATAGAATCCACAAGTGGATGCTGTCAGAATCCACAGATCATTTTAAAACATTCTGTAGTATAAAGTATGTTGTCTGTACCCACATATACTTTCACTGTACTCTGTGAGTGAAGACTTCTATCTTAATACGGTGAATTTTGGAGTGTCATGCTTCATCTTAAACTCTGGTAAAAGTTTTGTTCTTTTGTTTCGTAAGATTGACATTCAGATTAAAGATGCCATTGGACGCTACCACCAGTGCGCTACAATCCAGCTAGACTTTCAGCTGTCAATCAGATTTAACCTCACCTTTGTTAGGTAAGCAGAGAGACTCATATTCTTAACTGCTATATAAGTTAACTTTTCTGTTATTCACGTGTGTAACTAACTTTGTTCACAGCCATGATGGTAATGACAAGACAAGACCAGTTATCATTCACCGGGCTATCCTGGGATCTGTGGAGAGAATGATCGCCATTTTAACTGAAAACTATGGAGGCAAATGGTAACACTGAAAAGTAGACTCTAGTTTGAGCAAGCGCTTTTATATGAAAGATAAATTAGCCCCAAGCATGCAATTGTCAGTAGAGTTTATTCTACTTACTTGCTACAGAGGTATACCATAGGTATATCACAAGGCAATTCCCTCTGAATCCCTTTCAGATATGAAATAATAATAGATACAGTAGCACATGGTACATGGTAACACTCTTGAACATACACAAGGTGTGTGTCTCTCACCTTGTTCTTCCAGATTTGATGCCTGGCAAAGAGTCATTTATGTTGGTAATTTCCTTTATCTGCTGCAGTGTAGTGACCTGACTGATGATGACAAGACTCAAAAATTAAATATTTTCCCAGTATTTGTTAGTAAAGAAATTAGTGACTCAGTTACGTGTCTAAAATGTAACTCTAGTCTTCAGGTTAAAAAGTACTTCTGCCCACCCTGCAATTATTTTAGACACTCTAGTTTTTTGGAAGGTAAACTGTAACTTAAATATGGGACTGTCAGTGCCTCAGGACCCAATCTAAGCTGCTGGCTTAATGATTCTCTTCTGTAGATTTTAGTCTCATCTGTTACTAGGTTTTTCCATTCTGGAAAATACTAAAAACTCTCAAACATTTTTTTTCTTGTTTATTGAAGGCCTCTCTGGCTGTCTCCACAGCAGGTAATGGTAGTACCAGTGGGACCAACATGTGATGAATACGCTCAAAAGGTGAAGTATATGGTTTTGTTTTTGTTGGTTTGTTTCAGACATACTGTATTTAGTTGAAATACTTAGCTATTAATTACCAGTATTATTTGATGCAGGGAAATATTTTAGGTCTTTGCATGTATCATTTGTTCATTAATGTGACAGTAAGCTGCTGAAGATGTAAATGGATTTTAAAGAGGAACTAAAATAGATGTTGGCAATTCAAATATCAAATGCTTATGTTTGTGAGGTTTTCATGTTGCAAGTTCCAGTTCTCTCTAGCAATGTCCATCTTGCAGAGCAGTAAGAAAGATGAAGAAAATTCTATGCATCTTTGACATGTGGCAGACTTTCTTCTGTATTTCTTTCAAACTCATGGTGCATAAATAAAAGTCTACAAAATTAAAAAATAAAAATTTACAAACAACTTTTAATTGAAAGCTTCACTATGCTGTTGCCATTCACAGTATCAAATTGAAATAGATAGTAGTCCTAAGCATGAGGTGTTCACATCAGTGTTTAGCAGTCCAGTGTGTATGATGGCAGACCTCATTTCTTGCTTTGAACAAGGCTCATCTCCAAGACTTGAGCTGATGATAGTGCTTTTGATTTAGAGGGGACAGATAAGCTTGACTGGCTTAACTTGACAGGTCACAATTAGTTCATCATCACAAAATACCCTATTGTAACAGTTTAAACACATTTTCTCCTAGGTCAGACAGCAATTCCATGATGCTGGGTTAATGGCAGATATTGATGTAGATCCTGGGTGCACACTGAACAAGAAGATCAGAAATGCTCAACTTGCACAGTATAACTTTATTCTGGGTAATGTATAGCGCATTTGTTTCTACCTTATGCTGGCTAACCTTTTCAGAGAGATACTCTGAGCAGGTGGTAGTGTTTTAGCTCACTTTGCTCCTCCAGAGTCTCCATTCCAGATGGTCTCCCCTGTACATCTGATGAGCATTCCTTGCTTGTATGGCTTTTAGTGAAAAAGATGCCTGTTTTGTGGCTCAAGGCATTATTGCTGCCTTAGAAAAAGTCCTTTGCTGTTTTCTGATCAGCAGTGTGGAGGCACATGTCAAAACCAATGTCACTTGTCACTCAGGTTGTTAATTGTGATTGTGAATTTAGTTTAAAAACCACAAACAAATGATGGGAGTACCAGGAAAAAAAAAATCTCACCTGACTTAAGTTCAAAGGCTTCGAAGAGTTGTTAGGTAGCTGCAGCTGAGCACTCAGCTGGAGAAATGCAATCCTTCAGCTGCCTTCAAGTGCATTACATAAACTGTAATGCTGCATGTAGAGATTGTCTTAGTATCTGTCAGTGTTTAGTTAGCAAACCTTTGGGCTTTGCTAATAAGCTATCTTATTGTTTCCGTAAACAACAAGCAAACTAATAGCTCTTGGTTATTTGCAGTCAGGTTGTGTTTCTCATGTTTGCTTTTGCATTACTCTTATTTCTCATTTTTAACTTCCTGGCTCTCTTTAATATAAATCTGGGCTTATTTAGTTTACTTATAGCAAAACGTGAATAAAGAAAATTTATAATATACCGAAGTCTGTTGAGTGATGGGAGATTAAATAAAGCTATTGGCTGTTACAGATCTAAGTTGGAGTACCTAGGAGGAGGACCTCCTTGGAGACCTGTAAGGATATGTTAGTCACTAAGTTTTTAGAGTTTTTGTTAAATATACCAGTGTTTTAAGATAACTCTACAGTGTTTTAAGATAACTGATGGGAAAAGATTTTTAAGTGGTAATTTCATCTTTTTGTATCTTGGTTGTTCCTAGTTGTTGGTGAAAAGGAAAAGGCAAGTGGAACAGTTAACATCCGTACCAGAGATAACAAGGTGCATGGTGAGCGTACAATTGCTGATACTGTGAAGAGACTGCTGGAACTGAAATGTTCTCGCTCCAAACAAGCTGAAGAGGAATTTTAACACCACCTGTTCCACCTGATGTAACATGATTCTAGTCTTCCTAACTCAGTTAACCACAGGGTTATTTGTAATGTACCAGATTTGCAGACATGTTCTGTCAGACGTGTCTCTTTTTGTAAAAATCAGTTTCTCACAAACCTTGAAGTAAAATTTCCTGTCCTCTAAACACTGACAGACGAAGCAAGATAAAATGACTTTCTGTGACTGCAAGGGAAAATGGAAATATTAATCAGGGATACCTACTGTGTTCTACCTACCCTATTAAAAATAAAATATGTTTTGGTAACAAATGTTCTTCGTGGAAGTTTTACAAGAAACCTCAGGCTTAAGAAACCACATAGCAATGCTACACTGCAGCAGTTTTACAAATATCTCCTTTGGCAAGGTGATACTTTACAGTCTTGTCTGCCAATTAAATTTATTGACTCTGAACATTTCCCAATCGCATAGGCTGGGAACCTCTGGGAGGGTTCCAGCTCTCACTGCAGAGTGCTCCAGCCATGGGGCTGTCTGCCACATAGTGCTGAACTGCTAACCAAGGCCAAGCTGTGCCCTTTTCCAAAGGCAGCACCTGAAACATGCTTTAATTGTAAACTCACTGTTGCTTCAAGAGAGAATATGACTGGAGGAGGTACGGAACAGTAGGGCCAAAGAAGCAGCTAAGGAAGCCAAAATTGTTAGGACCAGATGATACTATCATGTGTTCCTTTTCAATGTGGTACAAATGCCTTCTGTGGAATATTTCCATACCAACCTTCCAATCCAGGGCATCACATAGTTTGCAGCCCCTCATTTTTGTTTAGTTTTTGCACATCTGTTGCCAACTTCCTGTTGCTGACAAAAAAAAGCCCTGGGATGTAGAGATGTCTTTTTGTGTGTTAATCTTAACTGACCTGAACACCTTTCAAAAGTGGTCGATGACTGGTCTTCTGAAAAGAAAATCCATTCTAGTTGGTAGCTGATACAACCAAAGTTAATGTTAGACCTTTTGCATACAAGTCTGAGGCTAGGTTTGAACCATCTTATTGTATGAAAAACTTCCAGCTCTCATAATTTCCTGTGTTATCTGGGAAGAAAAATTTCATCCAGCCTTTTCTCATCTATCTTTTTCAGGTATAGATGACATATCAGCATTTGAATCCAGCAAATTTTAACAAAAGCTTTTTAATGCTCCTTTGTCAGACCAGTAACATTCTATTTGATTGTTTAGAGCAACAGAGAGAATTGACTGTGAAAAGAGCAAAGCAGTGGAAGATTATTTCAGTGAAGATGGAGTAGGTTTAAAATACATTAATCTATTTTTTTATTTTTTTCATCTGCTTTACTTAGCTAGGAATTGGTTAAAAAAAGAAAGAAAAAAGGCAGGATCAGATGTAAGTTGTCCTTGCATCAGGAATACTTCATTGCATGTTGAAACAAAGTCAGAGTAGAGATCAGTGCCACAGGGAAGAAGAGCCACTAGTTCCATTTCTCTCTGGGAATCATGTCTTAAACTCCTGTTCAGATATGATGATCTATCTGTTGAGTTTCATGGAGACCTGCCTTTTCTGTTGGAGGGGTCCCTGTGCATGCTAGCAGACATGTAATGAGATAATGATGCTGTAAAATGCTGGCCACTACTGTGTATGACCCACTAGATGTCAGTTTTGGACAAATTGTCCTTTGACGGACCTTACTGCATAGATCATACTGATTGTGTAGTTCATCTATGGAAAAACCCTATGAAATGAACATGTTAGTATATGAAAAATGTACTAACTATTATTACTAGAATTACTAGAAACAAGACCTGAAAAGGATAATCCAATAAAATATGTACATACCCCAGGCAAGGTGTGGGCAAAACTGAGGCGACTGCACCCAAACTATGATCGGTGCACAGCTCCATTCAGGTGCCATCTAAATGCTTTGCTCTCTGCAGCTTTGGTTTCAGAAGTCTTAGCTGCCAAGACCTGCAGCCAAGCACAGAAGCAGAAATACTCTGGTCTGAGCCCCATCCTTTCCTTCGGTTTAACTGGAGGTTCCTTGAAGAGTAAGATTTGGGTACAGTTCTCTTTAGAGAGTAGAGTCTCCAGACAATGCTTTACCACTGTTAGGCACGAGAAAGCCAAAATGTCTGCAGCCTGGTTTTAAGTCTGCACATCCCTTGGAAAGTTACTGTGGGAATGTGAATTACCTCCACAGATGGCACCATGCTATGGGCATTTCCTCTGGAGTACAGCTCATGCTCTGCTTCAGAGTGATTTTTATTTGTTCATTCCTTAAAGCAGATTCCAATGCAGATTGCTGAAGGAGGAGCAAAAAATGACAGGGCAGTTAGATAGGCAACCTGATAGATCACTCCAGTATATAAAAGTAAAATCTTGAAAGAATTTCAGTATCTAGATCGGTCACTGTGCCAGCTTTCAATTTTCTATGGTTCTCCTCAGTTGTGCAAACTCCCTTGAAAGAAATTCCCCTGGTGAGTCAGCTGGAGGCTGCCCTGAACCAGGACAATTCCAGTCAGACTTTTCCTGTCACATCTTGGCCACAAATTCCCTCAGTGGCTGATGTTACTGCCTCAGAATACTGTTCCAATTTCAATATTCAGATTCTGTAAGGTTATTTCAGCTCCTCTAAAATCAGAGAAGAATCACCGTTCGTTGTAGGTGTCTATATACAGTCAGTCTTGCCCTTACTACACTTTCTATCCACTGCTTCCAAACCCAGTTCACTCCCATTCCTCCAAAAAATGCAAACAAAGCCTTCCAGTAAAAGAATCAGTTTGCTAAGACTGACATTTCCCAGGTCAGAGTTAGGCCAAAATGAAGGGGCTTTTCAAAAACTCATTTCAGGCCTTGAGGCTTGTGCCCCGCGTGGTATCATGATTGCTTCAGCTTTCTCTATTGTTTCTTAATGGCAAATAAACTTTGGCCTATGAAGGGTGAACAGATACTATGTATGTATTGCTAGAGTCTATGCTCATAAAACCTAAGACAGCATTTACTGCTTGGGTCAGTATTTCCAAAACCACTCAGCATAACTATACACCAGTGATTTCCATCTGGCCTGGACAGAAATATTCTTTCAGACTTGTGTGGTTGCACTTGATGCCTTGTTAGTCACTGCGATAGAATATGCTTACATGGAATGTGCTACATCTGGGTTTTGTACCACTGGTTTTTGTTTTGTTTTGCTCGTTTATTTATTTATTTATTTATTTAGCAGTCCAGACAGGAATAGGAGAGAGTCTGTAGAGCAGGGCAGGCAGTGACATCTTCTAAGAAATCACTTTAAAAATGTACATGCTGAGATAAACGAGTGCAGACAGGGACAATTTTTAGTGTTATCAGACATTTAAGGTAAATCATCAGGGCTGCATAATTAGTTTCAGTAAATAACATCCTTGTATCCCACGCACAGCTGTATCGTTCAACTGGATAACAGAGTTCTTCTGACACTAGGGAGCCTTTCTAAGAATTCTGAAAATTGAAACAAAAAATACCAAATGAGAATCTGGAGGAAAAAAATATTTTGGCCAGTTGAACATGAGGTGTATTAACCTATCTGTGCTAGAAGACAAGGTAGCACAGAGCATCAATATGGGACAAAGTAGCTGAATCCATAACACCTCATGAGACAGCCTTGTCTTTCCCAGAGTCTTTGAAACTGGGATCCCCAGTGAGAGAAGCAGAAACAGGAACTAGGAGGGTGGCAGGCAGGAGCAGAGATGAGGCAAGAAAGCATGGAACATAGAAATACAGTGCTGCCCTCGCCTACATGGAGCTGTAAAGTACAATTAAGCTCCTTGGAGTTTCAAACATCCTCTCCTGTGACAGGTTTATCTCACTAGATTAGAATGTATGACTGTTTGGGGCTGACATTTAAAGCACCTTTTCCTATCCATCACAGGAAACAGCAGGCTCATAAAATAGGCATCTTTTGATTTATTGCACTCCTGAAACACCACTCTTCGTATTGGGAATACTCACAAATAACCCTTATCCATAGAGCACATACAGCAACAGCACAAGTTAACTTAATATTCTGCAAGAGCTTAAATGCCCAATGACATTAATCTAATCATATTTAATATGTGATTTCTCAATTGCACACTTCAGGGGTGAACTGTAACCTGTCTATAGTATTAGCAATCTAAGAATTTATTTTGTGATTTTGCTTAATGGGATAAAGACTCAGAAGGAAGAGATACCCCTGTGTATCTGCAAGGATACTGGAACAACTCTCAATCAGGCAAAGAAGGGGCTTCTTAAATATGGCTAAAAAGTCATCTTTTAATGGTGCAGCCACTGAAACATCAAAGTAGTATTTAAAACAGCGTATGTTTCCAAGAAGTCATTACTACTCGAGAGGTAATAATCATGCAATCATTTTCATTCATAAATACTCCACTAAGCCTTAAGGGAAATCAAATCACAGATGTAATTCTACATTCTGGCATCTGCGTCATGATAGATGGGGTCAACAGAGGGAGCAGGTGGAGTCAGATACCTTTACATCACACTACTACACTTTACATCACACTAACAGGAGCAGAGTTTCTTCCTTTAGGATTTTTAAGACCCTGTAAGTCTTTGAGGAGGTGACTCCTGGACAGTTTATGTGCACAGCTATGGCCAGTGATGACTTCCTGTCTCACACTGACAGGAAGGTGTTCCCAGCATCAGCAGGCTAAAATACTCAGCTCTTGCAGTTGAGTTCAGGAAAGATCTCATCACACATTGTGGGACGGAGGGAAATGAGAGTCCAGAGTTGCTCCATAAGTAGTTCTGCAACAGCTGCTGCCCAGCCCTGAGGTACCTCAACTGCAGAAGCAGTGCCTTACTTATCTTAGAGCTCCCTGCCCACTGTGCACCGAGTGCCAGTCCCAGAAGTGAAATCCACCCTTTGGTTCCCTCCTCTGCCATCGGGGATTCAAATCCTCAACACCCAAAGAATAACTTACTGTGAGATTGGAGTCTCTCCCACATAGAAAAGGACACACGGGAGGGAAAGAGAACAAAGAAATACAGAAAACAGGGCCTGACTGCATGGCTATTGGGGCTTCAAACACGTTCCAGTTTTATAGGAAGGAGCTACTGTCTTCTCACCGCTGGCAAACAAAGTCAGAATTTCTCTCTACACTTCAGTATATAAGAGGTGTAATTCAGTAATTATAAGAGGTGGTGGAGTCACCGAGCCTGGTGGTGTTCAGAGAGCGTTTGGATGTTGTGTTGAGGGACATGGTTTAGCGGGAACCATTGGTGAAGGGCAAATGGTTGGACTGGATGATCCTGTGGGTCTTTTCCAACCTTAGTGATTCTATGATTCTATAACAAATCTCAAATTGCCAGCAGTTAAATCCTGAGTTTTCAACACGCTCCATGCAGGTGTGATGGAATCACAGAATCACAGACTGCCAGGGACTGGAAGGGAACTTGGAAGGTCATCTAGTCCAGTCCCCCTGCTGGAGCAGGAAGTGCAGTGATGTTGTGCATGATTTTGTGTTCTCAACAGGAGAATACTTCGCAAAGAAATCATTTATTTACAGGATAATCCAAATCTTCTAAGTAACAACCTTATCTGAACAAGTATCATAGATAGCTGATAAGGTCATTTCAGTCATCCCTACGTATGCAAGTGCAGGGAGATGATGGCAAGCTGTCACTCTTTCTAAATAAATGGAGAAAGAAAGCAGTGGCTATAGTTAGTTACATCAGTCTGCATATCTCATTAAAGATACAAATAATAATTTAATTTTCCTTTCACGTCAATGAAGAAAAGCAAATATTGCATCACTTAGAAACATGTCTTGCATAACCCATTCAAATTTAAGCTGGAGGGAGGTATCAGCATGCTTTTCACATAGAGCACCGGCCTTACCCCAGTAAATAAAAAACCTGCTGGGGTTGTAGCATTGACACTGCCATTCAGATCCTATCCTGCTGTAGCTGCCATTGCCACTGCTGCCAAATGGTAACAGAGCATTTTTCCTGAGTGAGAATCATGCAGTATTACCTCAAGGCTTGAGCTGGGACCACGAGGAAAAGGCTGCAGGAAGTAATGCCTACCCAAGTTGGGGGCTGACTCCAGGCTGTGCTAGCCTTTAGCTGATGGAGGAGCAGCTCACCAACATGCTGTGAGTGTTAATTGCAGCATGCAGTAGTACCGGATTTGCTGCATCAGGGTGGCTGCATGTCTGTGGGGTGACTCAAGGGGTGGACATTTCCTGTTGCAACTCTAGGTGACAAGGTGGCAAGGTAACAAGGACCCACATGAACCAAACAAGGTCCAGCAGGGCCAAGTGTGAGGTGATGCATTTGGATTGGGGTAATCCTGGATAAGTGCACAGGCTGGAAGAGGACTTTCTTGAGAGCAACCCTGTAGAGAAAGGCTTGGGTTCTGGTGGATGAAAAGCTAGATATAAGCCAGAAGTGTGCTTGCAGCTCAGAAGGCCAACAATATCCAGGGCTGCTTCAACAGAGGGGTGGCAGCAGGGAAAGAGTGGGGATTGTCCCTCTCTGCTCTGCTCTGCCCTTGTGAGGCATCATCAGGAGTACCACGTGCAGGCCTGGGACCCCAAGGACATTGCAGCTGCTGGAGCAGGATCAGAGGAGGTCCATGAAGATGCTCAGAGGGCTGGAGCACCTCTCCTGCAAAGAAAGATTGAGGCTTATTCAGCCCAGAGAACAGAAGGCTCTGGGGAGACCTTACTGTGGCCTTCCAGTACTTCAAGGGAACTCAGAGCTTTTATACAGGCAGATAGTGATAGGACAAGGGGAAATGGCTCTAAACTAAAAGAGAGGAGATTTAGATTAGATTTTAGGAAGAAACTCTTGACTCAGAGGGCGGTGAGGTGGTGGCACTGCTACCCAGAGAGCTGTGGTGCCCCATCTCTGGAGAAGCTCAAGGCTGGGTTGGATGGGGCACTGGGCAGCCTGAGTTGGTGGGGGTAACCAGCCCATGGCAGGAGTTGAAAATGGGGTGGGCTTTAATCTCCTCTCCAACCTGAGCAATTCTGTGGTTCTGTGATTCTTTGATTCTGTGATTCTATGAAATAACAATTTGAAGCTCAGCCAAGTTTTGCTCCTGAACAGTGACATCCACCTGTTTGCAAGGGGCTCCTCCTGCTCCTCTCCATGGCAGCTGCCAGCCTCTTTCTCAGATTCAAACCCTGGGAGAGCACCACCTGCTTGTGATGGCTTTGCTACACAGTGACATGAACATAAATGGATTGTCTGTGTCACAGCCAGAGGCAAAAAGAGGACAACGGCAACACAACCATCTAGAGGGAATTTTCATAAATCTTAGTTCTTTGATCACTAACCTGTGCAAGCCACGGTTTTATGCCAGTTGAAGGAAAATATAATTAGCTTAAAATTGTAACAGAAATCTGGAGAAGAGCTTTTAACTTCCCATCCTCAGCTCTGCCCCCTCATCACGGGGTCATTACTCTTAAAAACTGTCCTGGTGATGTGACAGTAGATCATGTAACATGATTAATGTAATAGTATTAACGCACTGCCGGAGGACCTCAAACAAGATCAAACCCTCATTGTTCAAAGCTGCACACAGGCGGCCTCTGCTCGGAGGAGACAGCGATTTAATTAATGAGGGCACAAAGAGTGCAGGGCTCTGCAGCGCTGCCCAGCGTCACCCTGTGGTTCCAGGGGGCTCCAGGCATCCATGCTGGCACACCTGCACTCTGCTCCCCTCTGTGTCTTCAGTGGGCTTTGTCATGCATCAACTTCAATTAGACTGCGTTCATTAGAAGAAAGTGAGACTGCACGTGTGTGTATTCTCTGTGTGTGTGTGCAGCATCAGTCTGTGCCACTGCAAAAGGCATGGCAAAATGCATGGCACAAGGGGATTGCTGCACCGTGTTTTGCCAGCTGCCAGCAGCACTCACTGGCAGACTCAGAGCAATACATGAACCATGCTGTCAGCCACAGAAAGGAAAAAGAGACGAGGCAAAATCTTTTTCTCTTGTGTAGGATTAAGTTTCTCTGTGGTTTTAAATAGCAGCAGTACTTGAAAGCACTGTGGCAGAGATTTGTGCTGTAGTATTCAGTTTCAGACACTCAGTGGCACCTCCTTCACCATGAATCTTGAACACTGCTTTCCCTCAGCTCTGTAGCAATAGTCTGACCATCCAGCTGCACAATGCTGATAGGCATTCATGGCTGAACACCTTCATTTTGTGGCCTAAATCAGCAGCTCCCAGCTGCAAGATGAAAAATCTATCAACCCTTCCCTTTGATCAACCTTGGCTTATGGTATTTCTGGCCCCTTATTGATTCAGTGCTCACAATATCACCAGTGTCTTTAAAGCATAACGACCAATCCCTCAGAAGACGGCAGTCTTCATAGACCATCACAGATAACAATATCTGGAAAAAGAGACCAAGAAAATCTTACTCACTGCTTAAGTCAGCCCGGTAGTTCATAGGAAGCAGCCTTCAGACCCTTCGGCAGGCAGCGTCCGTCACGTACCACGGCCAGGTGCAACTCTAGAGGGAGATGACTACCAGAGAAGTGGTGGAGTCACCATCCCTGGAGACGTTAAACAAAACACTCAGATGTGGCACTGAGGGACATGGTTAGTGGGCATGGTGGGGATGGATTGGGATTGGACTGAGTGATCTCAGAGGTTTCTTCCAACCTTCATGATTCTAAGATTCAAAGAATGTGTGCTGCTTCCACCTAGGTATTTGCCAGCAACTCTTCTTTTTCCTTTCTCTGTTCCTTTCTATAGGAACAGCTCCAAAAGTGGTGTGAGCAGTGAAGATGTTACTACTGGTGCTGGAGTGCACATGAAGATCTACATTATCCACTTCAAAAAGGCAAAAGCCTAAAACAGTTTTTTTTTCTTCCACAGAAGACTGATAAATAAAATAGCTTTCAGTCCTCCTTCCTGGTGGAGGTGGAAGGATTTTCCCTACACAGCTGTTTATTATTGTTGTAAAATTGCATTTAAACTTGGCAAGAACCACTGCCACTCAAGAAACAACAGAAGCTGGTGGAGGAGAAGCACAGGACAGGAAGGGCAGCACTGCAGCCTCAGCAATAGTTACCTGGTGTAGGAGCAGCACACAAGAATTTCATAAGATCAAAGCTCATTAAAGAACCACAGCCCCATAGCATTCATCTTCAGATACAGCTGAGGTTTCTCTCCTCCATCTCAGCTGGAAACTTCTGTCTCTCAGTTACTCTGCAAATCTCGAGTGAGAAGATGGGTGACAATTTCCTCAAGAAATATGGACATTATCTGTGTTAGTTACCAGCACTTCGTGAAGGGCTGAGCTTGCTGAATGTTTCTTGTCCATGCTTGGTTTTGCTAGCCCTTTTACTTTGTGTTGCAACCTTAAGAACTGTCAGGAGAGATTTCTGAGAGCACATCTTAAAATGCCCCAGGCAAAGTCTGCAGAGCTATCCTTGGTCAAGTAAATCAGTCTTCTGGATTAGCATTCCTGAATACCCACCAGGTGTCAGTCCCAAATTTATCAGCTTTACTAGGGCTTCTGACACCGTCTCCTGTAATTTCTTACCAACAAATTGGTGGAGAATGGACTAGGTAAGCAAGTGTACCTATCATGGACTGACAGGTGGCTGAAATCCCAGATCTATCAAATTGTGATCAGCAGCACCAAGTCCAGCTGGATGCTGGTGACAAGTGGTGCATCACAAGGTTGAAACTGGGACCAGTACTGTTTCACACCATCATTAACGACCTGAGCATTGGGACTGAGTGCTCCCTCTGCAGGTTTGCAGTAGGTTTTTTTTTTCCTACTGTTTCAAGTGGTTGTACATAAGAACTAGTTACCCAGAGAGCTGGAGGAGTCTCCGTCCTTTGAAAAATACAAAACCCAACTGGACATAATCCTGGTCAACCTGAGCAGAAAGACTGGACTAGGCAGTCTTCAGAGATCCCTTCCAAAATCACCCACTCTGATTCCATTAATTTTCCAGAAGGTGATCAAGTAGACATAAATATCACATATTGCTTCAAATATAGGATAGAAATCAGCAGCAGATAGCTGGAAGAGTTTTGAGCTGGGGACTGAAGAGGATATTGCAAAAAAATGCACACATAGTTATTTGTCAGACAAAAATGAACCTTGTATTGTTACCGGAGCCATTTTCAAATCATGTGTTGCATTAATGCATACAAATCTCATCCAAGAGATGATCAGCTGAACATCTGAAGCCTAGTCAGAGTTACCATAAGCTTTGCAAAACTGTTCTATGGCCATGGATTGCATTTCAAATTAAAAAAATAAATAGATAAATAAATTGAAAAGCAGTTATATTTTTGTTTCTGGTTCTAAAAATTGGAGAAGGGCAAACTTCTATTTATGAAAATCCTTATGAATTGCCCTTCAGTTTTATTTAGTCCTGTCTTCAAAGGAGCATGGCTTGCTATTTGAGGTAGGAATTGCCTGCATCTATTGGTTCAACCCACAATTTTAGAACTCTCTTCGGATCTCAGCAATTTCATATGAGTCACGATTTGAAGTTGATTATGTTAATAAACAACACCCAGTGCCATATAACAGATAGACTATAAAGGCTATTTAACAAAGAACAAGAACAATGAATTATAGCGTTACTCATCAGCTACCATGTATTATTTCCCAAATATTTAAGGGAGGAAATGTAGCCTCAGAAAGGAAATTAGACATAGGAGTTAACACCACCATGTCAGAATCATGTTAAGTGCTGTTTCTTAGTTGTTGCTATGACCAGACACAGAGTCAGACAGATGCAAACGGCAGGTCAAGGCTTTGACAGCTTTCCAACAAGAACCACAACACTGTCAACACTTTACTTTTGGAGGAAAATGTTAACTATGACAATACGCAGGTTTTTTTTCCCACAGGAGAAAAATCACTGTCTAGTAAAATGTCATTTATCATAAAACACGTCATTTTGAAAAAAAGAATTCTGAGCTTCTCACAAGAGCTGAAAAATGTGTCTTTTGTGAAGTCTTTCTATCCATTAAAAATCCTTGAGATTCTCTGGGTCTTCACTGCCCAGAGATTCAGAGTCCAGCTGCTATGTTGTAGGCTAGAAGCCACTGACATTTGAAATAATACTGAAGTAGTATCTGATATTATTTCATACAGAAGGTGGCATTTTCACTCATAAAATGACTGAGCAGAGGGCGAGTGCAGATTGTTGGAGATAAGCATTCCCACACTGCTAATTCAGAAGCTAGCTACTCCTCGTTCAGTAACATATGGAGGTGGCAGAGCGTGACAGTGCTAAGACCTTCACTGAGACATGAAATTCCTTCCTTTATAAAAATTGCACAGATGTCAACTTCATTTTATCAGTAATCAACAACTCCCAGTGCTTTAATGTCATCTGTGGATGACCACAAGCCTATGGCTGCACTTCATGTCACACAGATCTGAGGAGCGCGCAGGTTTGTACCAAGGTCACCCCTCTCCTCTCACAAACTTCCAGCACTCTCAGATGCCCTCTTCTTTCACCTCCAAACCAGCAGCTGCTGGATTAGCTTCTAAAACAATGTACTTTCCCTTCTAGACTGTTACTGGAGCTGAACTGTTCTCCCCAGCTCAAGGCAGCTCTTCTCCTGGTTTCACCCACTGACACCTACAAGACTGTTTGCACAGGGTGCCTAAGGCAGTGAGGCCTGTCCACTCCTAACCTGGTTTCACTCTGCATGTGCCTGAAAACTGCTTCTTGGGAAAGTCTGGGAAGGCTCTGGTTTCACTCTGCAAGTGCCTGAAAACTGCTCCTTGGGAAAGGCTCTGGTTTAACCCCTCTGTGCTCTGAGGCAGCAACCTGGGGACAGGATTCACCTTGCTTTCCAAATGGAACCTGGAGCACGGCATGTACTCATGAGGCCCCACTTCACTACAGCACCCAGGTCCTGGGGTCCCCAGTACAGGAAAGATGTGAAGCTGTTGGAGAAGGTTCAGAGGAGGGCCACAAAGATGCTCAGAGGGCTGGAGCACCTCTCCTATGAAGGCAGGATGAGGGAGCCAGGTCTGTTCAGCCTGCAGAAGTGAAGGCTGTGGGGATACTCCAGTACTTGAAGGGAGCTTATAAACAGGAGGGGACTGAATTTTTACATGAGTGGATTATGATGGGACAAGGAAGAATGGTTTTAACTACAGGAGATGAGATTTAGATTAGATGTCAAGGGGAAGTTTTTCACTTAGAGGGCGGTGAGGCGCTGGCACTGCTGCCCAGAGAGCTGTGGTGCCCCATCCCTGGAGGCACTCGAGACCGGGTTGGATGGGGCCCTAGGCAGCTGGGGCTGGTGGGGGCAATCAGCCCATGGCAGGGTGTTGAAATGGGGTGGGCTTTAATGTCCCTTCCTACACAAAACATCCTGTTATTCTATGTCAATTTGCACACAGGGAACTATTGGCCTAGGAGGATTTCCAAAATGGAGGTATTCCAAGCTATAACCCCCTCAGGAGTGCTGAAATGTTCAACACCAGCCCTGTCTCTCTCCAGAAAAGCTGTAAGCACATACAGCTCCCTGCTGCTGACACATGTCAGAAGAAACTGTTCTGGTGCTGCTGTGTGCTGCAAGCAAGTGGCCTGCAGAAACAAGGTGTGCACCTTTAGGGACACATCAGCCACTGCCTCACCACAGAATCCAGGCACTTCTCACAGCCAGGCCCCATGCAGCTGTGAGCACCAGGCCTTTGGGGTGCTGGCAGACTGCTCCAGGGAGTGCTCTGGGAACATCTGTGAGTGGAAGACCTGCAGCCAGATGGAGTTTTTTCTCAGCTATATCAAACTTCAGAATGACAGAAGCATGAAGACAGACCTTGAAGATCCTGTTAGTGCTCTCTGCCTGATGCAGCCTGTGGGTCAGACTCCTCTTCTGCACTGTCACACTGACAGTTCACAGAATCACAGAACCATAGGGAAAGGACTTCTGCAGATCACCTAGACCATCTCCTGCTAAAGCAAGCTCCCTGGAGTGCATTTCACAGGAAAACATCCAGGCAGTTATTGAATATCTCCAGAGAAAGAGATTCCACAACCTCTCAAGGCAATGCTGTCGCCCTCACAGTAAAGAAGTTCTTGCACATTTTTGTACAGAACTGCCTGTGGTCTAGTTTGTGCTTTCTGCCCCTGTCCTGTCTCTAGGCACCACTGAAAAGAGCTTGGTCTCACCCACTTCACTCCCCCAGTTTGGATATTTTTAAGCAGTGATGAGACCCCCTCTCACCCTTCTCTTCTCCAGGTTGAACAGCCCCAGGTCTCTCAGCCTTTCTTTCTACAGGAGATGCTCCAGACCCCTCATCATCTTTGTGATCCAAGTCCTGGGAGTCTCACTGCTCCTAAGCACTGCTCTGTAGTTGCTTGGAACTGCAGCTGCTTAGTTTGTGAAAGTAATTCCTATGATTTTAAAAGTGCAGTTAAGACTATCAAAAGGCAATACGGAGGCATGCCATGCAGTAAATCTCAGACAATGAGAATATGAAATCACAGAATTTTCAGTTCTTCAATAACAAAGCCTCTCTGACTCTTATCTTTCTCTCTTCCCATTTCAAAGGGCATCTGGTCATCTGTTCCAAGGTCAGTAGTTAAACTAACAGAAGTTGAGATTGAAGACTTCTCAAGGCTGTTGTCAAGCACATTTGGGATTAAAACTTCAGGCAGAGGTTAGATCTGTGGATTTTAGTATCTCGGTTCTTGTCTAACCAACATAGAATCATAGAATTGTTAAGATTATGAAAGACCTCTTAGATCATCCAGTCCAACCCCAGCCTATCCCCACCATGCCTACTAACCATGTCCCTCAGTGGCACATTTCTTGATCCATGGACAGTGACCTCACCACTTTCCTGGCCAGCCTGTTCCAACACCTCACCACTCTTTCTGAGAAGACATTTTTCCTAATATCCATATTGTATCTCCCCTGGTGCAACTTGAGGCCATTCCCTCTTGTCCTGTCGCTGTTACATAAGTGAAGAGACCAACCCCCATGTTGCTACAAACTCCTTTTAAGCAGCTGCAGAGAATGATAAGAACTCCCCCGAGCCTCCTCCAGACAGAATAATCCCAGATCCAACAATGATAGCTACCCTCCAGTAGAGTTGGTTGGACTGAACAAATAGGTACTTGTGAAAGACTTCGCTTTCTCTATGTGACATTTTGATTTTATAAACTAACACTGCTAAAAATAAGCACATTCAGAACTGATTGTAAAAACAGAGAAACATCAACCAGGCACTTTTATTTCTGTGGAGAGAGGTTTTTGGGGTTTTTTTTGCCATTAAGTGTCTTTGTCAGTGATCTGGAAGAGGAGACTGAAACAGTACATGAGAGTGGTTGGTTGGACAGGATGAGGGGAGCTACTTGTTTGTGGAATTTAAAGATTGCTTTTATAAAGAAAGAAAAACAAAAAGCAAAGATAACAACAGACACACAAGTGGGTGGCAGCATGCTTTTAAGTTCGTGACACTGGAAAATACTAGCACGGTAATAACAAACTACTGAGTTTAAGTTTATAACCTAATGCTGTTGGGGTATGAAGTAAAATTTGACCCTGAAAAAATAGTGGAGCTGGTAACAACACCACATGCAGTGACAAAACTTGATTTGCAATTTTGCAGCAAGTTTCTGTGTCTACACTTCAAAGGAGTATTTTTGAGGGTTCAGAAAAAGAACAAAAAAATTGAAATATGCCTTGGCATAACTGAGAAAATGAGTGCATTTATTTCATTTAAGAGAAGACTGAAAGTTGAGTTGATCAAAATCTGTGAGCATTAGAGGTCTAATGGAGGCTGTATGTATTCCTGGCATGGAAAAAACAACACAGTCCAAATATTGGAAATAGAAGGTACAGAACTTCAGCAGATAAAGTCTTGAACATGTAGTAAAAAAACATGAGGTTAATTTGGAGTTTCTGCCATCTGAGCAGCCCAATTCACAAGCAGACAGCATACCTTGATTTCACTAGGCACAGCCCCAGAACTGTTCAAATTAAGAACATACTCTTCTTCTCATTGGAACTGTTAATGGCACAACTGTCTGCTGATCAGCAGCCTTAATTCACTAATGTAGAGGTAAACAATTATATTTGTTCACTAAATAAAAACGAACCCAATGAATAAAGGTGACAAAAGATGAGAAGGAAACCAGCTCCCCGCATAGGTCTTGTCTGTGGCAGACTTTGTGTTTCACGTGCAGCACATTTTCTTCTCAGCAGACAAATCCAAGCTGGGGGGGTTGGGGCACTGGCCGCTGCAGAGGATACACGATGTTCTTTCTTCACTTATTTTATTGTTTTCCCTATAAAAGTTCCTCAGAGTCAAGCACATGATGGCTCTGTGTTTGTGGAAGGAGTGGGACTTGGTCAGACACACCCCATAAATCTGCTTGGGGACTCCCAGTAATTGCTAACAGGACGGATGTAGCACAAACTTGCTTTGGCCATCAGCTAGTGAAACACCCAGTGAAACCAACAACGTTCACCTTTGCGCTCAGTAGATTTCCTGCATGAAATCAGCATAGTTCATCTGACAACCTGAAAATGAACAGCTTTCATAAGTAACTGATTCTCTCTCTGTTGACCGATTAATTATAAAAAAAAGAGAGATCAGCCAGAGTCAAGATGCAACAGAAATATTTCGCAGTGCACCTTGTTCCTTGTTCGCACCCACCAGCTCTAAATACCACTCTGTCTGTCTCTTAGTGCCACACTAATTATCACTACATAAAGAAAAACTCCTAGGAGGGGTAGGACTGTGAAGTGGAAGACACTTGCCGCTCACGCCAAGTCCCACCAAGACATGTGATCGAAACTCAAGCTCCAACAAATTGCCCAACATTGCTTTTGCCTCGTGAACAGCATCCTCCTGCACTCCCCAGCAGGAAGATTTCACTTTGATAATATCAAAATGAGCAGATTTGACACCATTCATATCTTTTCACTGAGCCTAACAAAGTACAGAAGGTTTCTAACATTGCATCCAATAGTCCTTTCTTCAATGGATAAACTTTTGAGCATAATTAGTCGCTGCTGGTGCTCTTAAAACTTCTGTTTCACACAGAGGAAACCACTCTGCACCTAGGGCACGGGCTGCAGCCTGGGAACTGTGACTGTTCAACCTGGAGAAGAGGAGGCTCAAAGTAGACCATATCACACTCTACATCTCCACAAAGGGAGGCTGTGACAGGGTAGGGGTGGTCTCTTCTCCCAGGTAACAGCAATAGGATGAGAGGGAATGGCCTCACACTACACCAGGGGAGGTACTGGTTGGCTATTAGGAAAAGATTGTTCTCTGAAATTGTGGTGAGGCATTGGAATAGGCTGCCCTGGGAGGTGGTGGAGTCACCATGCCTGGAGGTACTCAAAAAAACCGGAGCTGTGGCACTGAGGGGCACAACTAGTGGGCATGGTAGAGGTGGGCTGATGGTTGGCCTGAATGATCTCAGAGGTCAATTTCGACTTCAGTGACTCTATGATGTAAAACTTCACCTCTAATCTTTATTCGGTTGCTATAGCTTCACACCACAGTAAGGGTCTTGGACAGAGCAGGTAATGGCAGTAGGATAAAAGCTCTTGAAACACAGCATATTTTGTGTCACATCAGTCAGTGAACTGAGAGACACGGGCTGCTGAAGGGGTTTGCTGACCTCAGTGGAGACTGTGATGTGTGTTCTCTATCTCATTGCCCTTTTGAATACTATGAGGATTGAAAGATATATTTTCCATTTGGAGGATGACTGCAGTTCAAGGATCCTGGGGCTGACATAACGAGTGCTGAAGAGACAAAGGAGCAGCATATCAAAAGCCTCAGCATCTCTTCAGGGGTTTCACACTAGCTCTCCTTGGTCCTAGCATGTTCCTCCTACAAACAAGGGTTCCCTTGTTCATCAAACAGTGTGCTGCTTGTGGGAAGAGAGCAGCAGGTTTCATTAAGACCCAGTTAGCCAAAACTGTACTGGCATTAATTACTGAGGCCCATTTCTGCTCCTGTTAACTTCAGAAACGTCTGTTTGTGGCAGCATCTGCTCTGCCCAAATGCATACTTGGAAGATGGGCATGGTGAGAAATGAAGTGATCCAGAAGCAACAGAGAACTATGCACTTGCTAACAAGGGGGGCATCCAAACTCCTGGTTCATGCTGCATCCTGAGGATGCCCACAGCCTCCCCTCAGCTCAGACGCAGAAATTTCATTTTACACAGCCTCAAAGCCAAGCTCAGCTGAACTCATCCTCAGATGGGCAGGAGGAATGCCAGTCCCCACCAGCCATTCCCTCTTCTTTCGTCCATGGCTGCTGGGCGCAGGGCCTGGGCACAGGATTTACTTTTACCTTGGGGCAAAATCTCACTGGCTTTTCAATGCCTCAGTTATTGCACAGACGTGTGGACAAGTAGGGCCCTACTGTTCCCATGAAGCTTTGAAGGATTAGGGACAAGAGCACACTGAAATGAATTAGCAGTTTTCCTCTGGAGAAAAACACCATTCAGTTAGCATTCAGATAGTAGGAGCTGTAGCAAATGACACCAATTTTGTAAGCCAGCATTGTTTGAGTCTGATTCAAGCTGCCATATATTATAACATGATAGTGTATTTTTACTTCCAGAGCCAAGCAACCAAACAATACACTTCCAAATGAACACAGTGGATAAAAGGTAATTTAATCTCAAGCTTCATTAGTTCAGCTATTGTATGAAACAGATAACAGATGCAGAAGAATAGACAGAAAACATGGTCTCCCTGTGCCTGCCATCTGTGTAAATAAGTGTGTGGGGAGTTTGAAAATTCACTGCAGTCCCATTCATAAGCAGTCCTCATGGATTTATAATAAAACTTTCTTTCTGATAGGTCACAAGAGGAATCAGCTTGTCTCAAACTGGAATTTTCTTTATGGCAGTTTTCCATTAATGCCACGTTTGCCAGCATTCCAGCTGGACAGCATTCCCAGTGGGAATCTCCTCTAATTCCTGCACAGCTGTAGAACGGTGCTCTTGGCCCAGGCAGTCTGGTAAGCAGGAACACAGCTGTAGCATTGCAAGACAACACCGGGTACCTGCTCACATCCCAAGGACCACTGCTGCAGCAAAGCCTGACACGATCACGTACAATGACCTCGATCTGCCTGGGACACCCCTCTGATTTGCAAGGAATCAGCTTGATTCCCAGTTCGTTCCCAGCTTCCTCCATCCTCTACACAAAGAGCATGTTCTCTTTTTGTTAACTGACAGTATTTACTCAAATCCAAAAGGATCTTTAAGGGTGGGAGGGCACTGCACCCAGCTCCATACCATATGGCTTGAACTCTCCCAATAGCTGCACAGAAGAAAAACACATCCAGCACTCTGCTTGCATGCAACATCTCTTGGCCCTTAGGAAAGTCTTAAACAGGCTTACTGCATTATTTGAAATTACCCATGCCCTACGTGCATCACCCTTCCTCAAAACCTGAGGATAGTTTGCTCCCATACTCCATGGCTCCTCAACCATTGTCCTTGTGAGTGCATGTGTCTGCCACATCCGTCCAAATGACCACATGAAAGCCACATACTGTGACCATTTACAGCAATTTCCCTCTATCCCACATTATTTAAGTAATAGTGTATTGCTGCAAAGACCTCCACGGGTAGGAGACATATGGGCTGCACTCACCCATCTGTTTTTTTGGTACCACAGTTACTGCTTGAAACTTTCTGTACTCCTGGTCAGTTTAATCTGCCACTTGCTTAATTACCCTGACATTACCTTTGCTTGAGTGATACTTTAAGGAGCAGTTCATTGTTCAGGTTCACTGTGGGGGAAGAGGACAGATAATGGGCTTTTAAGTCCTGCCCATCACCATCACCATCCGTGGGATGTGTTCATGTACCATGTACTCTTCCACAAAAAAACTTCACATAAGAGCCACAAGATCAATATTGTACGTCAACACTGATGTGCTGTTGACTGAGCAAACAAGCAGGGGATGAAAAAACCCTGTTATTTTCTCAGAGGCAGTGTATAAATTTCTTTTCAAAGACTGCATAACAGATCTGAGATAGGAAAAGCGGGTCCCCTTCAGAGCCGACATCTTTTCCAGCAAAGCCCAGAGTGATATTAGAAAAGGTACATCTGTATTTTTAATGCAACTAAGTCAAAAAGCAGAATTTGCAAGGGTTATAGTTCTGAAGTTTTAGATGCACCTGTTAGCACAAGTAATGACTTCCAAAGAGAATTACTAGACTTCAGATGCTGTGGTTGCTCTCTTTTAGCATAGCTATCAGGCTAAATTCATTACTTACTTAGAAACAGTTATATTCCTCCACTATTCAGTTTTGATTTGCTAGCCTGAAGACACCAACATTTGAATTGCAAAAAATAGTTTTGATTTATCTTCTATGTTTTAGTTTATAGCCTCTTAGTAATTGCCAGTGAATGTCTGCTGAGTCCATCTCCAGTTCTTCCACTGTGGCATTTAGTATGGAGATCTGACACAAATATACTTTTCCCAGTACTTTTCCCTGCCTTTTATAGCCTACGGTGCCACAAAACACAAAACCCAGAGCCAAACCCAAAGCAGACGCAGAAATTTACTGCAGAGAACACCTTTATCAAACACCATTCTGCACAGGGAGTGCGTAGCAGCTTCTTACCTGCTGTGAAATTTTCTCCAGGAAATGTTCCCTCCACGCTTCTTTTTAATGAGGTCCATTCCAGAGGCAGCTCCTCTGCAACCTCAAGGCTGTGCTCCCTCTTGCCCTGCACCTGGCCAATCCCTGACACCTCTGCAATGGAGCTCAGGCAGGCTGGCTTCTTGCTGGCAGACTGCTTGATACCCTGAGCAGACAGAGCAGCAGGCTCTTCTGGCATCACTGCAGTGGCAGCTCTCATTCTGCAAAAAGAGTTTCACCATGGGCTACGTTCTCTTGCTGCTGCACTCACCTGAAAAGTCTCTGTTCTCTGCATGGACCCAAATAAATCATTACAACAATAAGACAGTAAGATAAAAAATTGTGTTTTTTTCTGCTGAGTCCACAAGTCCTATCAGCTCACAAACAGTGCTCGAAGAGGGGTGGGACTGCCCAAGCAGCATGGGCTGAGGTGCAGAGCTCTTCTGGTGGCAGAGGGATGTTAAAGGTTCAGCTGCCTGTGAAATGGAGCCAACATTTCTACCGTGTGTTCCTGTAATCATGATTAGACACTGTAGATGCCCTTGCATTCTGACATCCACGAGCAGTTTGATGTTCAGACTGCAGTGGGATTTAGGGATAAAGCATTCCCTGCCAAATTTACCAGGAGCCTGATCCAGAGGTGTGTGCTATGCAGGTAACACACAGTAAGGGAAGAGGTTCTTTAACTGTCTTTGACTCAGTGCCTTGGGCACTGTACTGTTGTTCCCTTCCAAACCAAGAGTGCAATCAGACAGCTCCTTCTCACAAGCCAGACTTTGGGATAGGCCCCTTTTATTCATCAAAGAGTCAAACTAAATTAAGCCAACTGAAGCTAATTGTTCAGTGAATCTAGCTGAGGGCAGAGAACCAAAACTTAGCAGCATACCAGACACTACGAAGACAATATCCATCCCAGGTGAAACTGTCTTTAGATTAGGCATCTGATGGCAGCCTTGGTATTTAACAACTTGTCACTTCTCCCACATTTTCCTCCCCCAAACCAGGCACTCCAGCTTACAATGATGTTTACCCACTTTGAATGTAGAGTAGCTATTGCTCATCCTCATGGCTCTTACTGCTGCCACCACCACACCTGTAGAACAGACTACTGTAGTACTGCTATGCTAACATATCTCAGGCTTTGTTTCTGTGGGCATTCTGGAGATATCTGTATTTGTCCATTATGAGAAAGGAGGAATCAATCAACTACAGAAACATGCTCATTGTCTGAGCTCCTTATTTCCTTCCACCTGCAGGTATGAAGACTCTGGAGGCTGTAGTGCTGGGCACACTTCAGTGAGCCCTTGCAAGAAGTGGAGAAACTCCCAACTCATTTATCTGTTCAATTCACTGCTGTCTCTTAGACCACCTATGCAGGATGCTGCCCCTGGGGCTGGAGGTTTGTACCTTCCTTGTGAAGCATGAAGCAGTAACTTCCTGCAACATCCATAGGGTGTTGTGAGGCTGAACCTATGGATGCGTGGGCAGAGCTGGGTATGAGGCATAAACTCATAGTGCTCCCTATACAAGCTGAAATGCCTAACAGAGATCCTTGTGCTCCTGGGAGGTAGGTAAAAAAACTGAATTAGTGTGACTACATTTCAGGCAGCACAGATCAGCTGTATTTGCAAATCCAGCAGGTGGGAGTGGAATGAACACACTGTATACAATTGCTCATGAAAACAAATGCTTCCCACAACAGGTGTGCCTACATCCATCTGCTACCAAGGAGCTAAAGTGCATCTGCTTGGTTTCAGGCAATAAGATGCCATCTATCTCATAGGAAATAACTTAGCACTGTGATTCTGCTACATTTTCCCTCTTGATTTTGATGATCTTTTTCATGTTGGAATATCAAATATCAAAATACATGAATGATATATATACATCTGGAATAATTAGACAAAAATCATAGGGACTGGAAACAAAATACCAGAGACGACAGACGTAAGCAATGCCATTTATTGAAGCTTGAAACAAGTAATCATAGTCTGCTTTTTAAACCTTGAAACGTTAGAGCAAGCAGTGAATGTGCCAAATACAGACCTTTCCTGAGCAACCTGCTGAAGCTGATGTGTCTCAGGCTAATGTGATAATGATATTATGCCTCAGCTCTTGATGCTCAATTCAGTTTTGAGAATAGCGACCATCTGGGTTAGGATCATAAATCCACCTTTACTTAAAAAGAGATACCTTGTAAGAAATGAATTTTCCTGAATGAATGAGAGAGATGACTAAATGCTGTTAGCATAAAGGAGATATTAGGCTGATGAGTGCAATGTAAAATACAGCAGTGTGCGCTGCTCTGCTAAAACAGTTCATGTTGTTATCATAGTCTTTTCCCTAAAGTTTTAAGCTGAACAACAGTGATAACTGGGCTATCCCAGGTAGAATGATTATTTCCATTAATGTTCACGATAAGACTTACTTTCATTCATTTCAAATGAAGTAACAACTCCCTGAATAGAACTATGAAGACAGACACGGTTTTAGTCCACACTAGCTGTAAGGAGCACTGGAAAGCCCAACTCAACCCCAAGGCATCCTTCCTCCCACCTGCACTATCTTCACACAGCCAGCTCCCTTCTCATTAGCCCACATGACTGGTGGCCCCTCTGCTGACCTCCAATAAGCACTCCCAGTGACCACCAGCCAGTTTTGTTTGGCCATCAGACAACTGCCTCAGATTTCACTGTGCAGGCTCTACTCTACACGATGCAGCCTGAGGCCAAAGCCTGCTCAAATACTTCCTGAATCACAGATGGAACATCTCCACTTCTTCACATAATTCAGTATTTCTGTGTCCTGTGCAGTAAGAACCAACCTGATTTCTACTGTTCAGTGGACCAGTTCAGGACCTCAGAACGACATAAGCACCTGTGACACTGAAAAAGCAATATGCCTGGTATTGGCCAGCAACACCATGGATATGTATTGTTTAAGAGTACATGCCCATAGGCTATGCACGCACATGCACCACTGTAAGTCATCCCCCACATCTATGTATACTAGCACCATGTTTTTAACAGTGGATTTTAAGTTTTATCAGCACCTATAACTGGGGTTATGTTGCCATCAGAGAGATTAGTAAATCTAACCTTATCATGCTGCATATCCTAAACTCCCAGATACTTCAAGTGAAGAAGTGAGCCCTTACCTAAAGGTCACAAACCCATAAAAAGGGGCAATAGGGCTTATGGTCTTCTTTATTAGGTTAATACAACAAAGCCAGTCCCAAGTACTTTAATTAACTTTCATACAGGTCTGTCTAGAAATAGGACTATTACCTAGTCATAGCTCTGTAACCTCAGTGACACTTCAATTCATGGCTATGTACCTCACTCTACATTGCATAAAATGTGACATTTCGCTGTATTACAATCTCAAATTGTCAAAGATAGTTAGGGAGTAAATCTGAGATATTCAAAAGAGTATGAAGACTCAAGGTGTCCAACTTCTACTGAATTTCAAAGGAATCTAAATGCTAGGCTCCGTCCATCTCTTTTGAAAATACCCAGATATGCTTTGAAGAGTCCAGTCTGGCCTCCCTAGAAGTTGTTCTGCCATTTTCTCCAATAGCAAAGAACTACTTGACTAGTGCTCTCTTAATGCCTGAGGTCCAGAATGCTGCTATGCAGATACTCTGGGTTTCAGGTTCCTCATCCCAGGTGTTACTTTTTGCTACGATCACTCATTGAACTGGGGGGAAACATTTTCAGTGAGTGAGTGGTAACAATAAAGTGGATGTGATTTTATGTCCTTCAAGGAGCTATTGGGTTAAATGATACTGCCATCACAGATAAATAATTCACACTGATACTCAGCCTGTTCATGTGGTAGATGCAAAAAGCTTTGCTTTCATAGTACAAAGTAATGTTGCTTAAAACACATTAAAATTCCAATTTTAGTGGGTTGTGTTAGGTTACAGTAAGACATTTGCAGTAGGAGAAAACTGGCTAGGACAGGCTGTTTCTGAGGTATCCTTTAGATGTTCAGTCAAGTACTAAGTGAACAATTTTTCTTTCAAAAAACAACTTTTTTTTTTTTTTTTCTGTACAGGCTGCACATCAGTAATAACAAAACTCTGCTTTTAAATTTTTAAGAACTGACGTGTGCAAATGATTGAGAGGAACACTGCCACTTCACCCCAGTTCTTTAAATAAAGTAAAAAGGAACATAAAAGTGAGTGAGCACAGGGGGATCTGGCCCACAGCACAAGTCTGTGTTGGCTGCCCCATCATCCGCCTTCACTGAGCACTCGAATTAAGTGGTGCTGCTGTTTTAAGCTGGTTTTGGAAAAAAGATGGAAGAGAGCAAGCAAAACATTAATTAAAAAGAATTATTCCAAGCTTGTCTATAGCCTCTATGCACGCCTAAATACTAACTGACGGCACACTGCAAATTATGTTACAAATTTTGGACTTCTATAGATAAGAAATTGAAGCAGTAAATTAGGACTGGTAATCCTAAGGAATGTGTTTTCCCAATTTTGATCACAGATTTCCATTTATGTTGGACGGTTCAGAAAAACACAGGAAGTCACATAAAACTTGTAAACTGAAGCCCTGTTGAAATTAACTAGCTAAAAAGCAGCTAGTGCTGAGCAGCTTGGCTGTTGTTTTCTTGGTTCCGAGGTGACTTTCTTCTAGATTTAGTATAATATTGTTGTTTGAGGCCTTGCTGATCCCAGTATCTTGCTTTGTTACGAATTCGGGGATGGCTACACGTGAAGCAGCACTGCAACTGTATTGATGGCACTAAGCACTTGCCAATGCCTCTCAGCCTCTGGCAGAAGTGAATCGACAGTTGGTCTTTGCTGCAGGGGAGGCCTATGGTGGAGAAAATAAGAAGAATAATCTGTATTTTGCTGACAAATCATCTGCATGTCAAGAATCTTAAAATGCGTTACGACAGCTTTCTCTTCCTTCATATTATTGGTTAACTTGAGCCTCCTGAAAGTTTAGGACTTCCAAATGATAAGGTCCTAGCAAACTTCACACTGCCTTCTGCCTCAGAAAATAAAGCACTTTTTAATTATTGGTCGGTGAGGGTTTACTTTTGCAGCAGACAGAGTTGGTTTATATTTTTAACTTTATCATTTCTGCCTTTTAGAACTGTCAGAGAGATTCTGTAACGATGATTTGCATACCCAGTACACATTCTGGTCCTCCACGTGTTTTTAAAAGTGTGTTTAAGACAAGCCCAGAGAGCTGCAGTGTGTTACAGAGCAATGCAGGGCAGGCAGGAAGAGCATAAACAAGGCACATGCAACTACAGGTTCAGCTTGACTCTATTGTCTGCAGCACCAAAATAAACCAGGGGCTGCTAACATCTGTAATATGGTGCTGACAGCTCTGTGGTAGCTTTAATAAACTGAGAATATCAGATTTGGTTAGGGATTAGAAAATCTGAGAAGCAATGGCTGAAGGAAGGTAAAGATTTGCAAAAGCAGAAAGATGGTGGATTAGCTGAATACGGGATTTTTACAGCACTGCTCAGCTCCAGAACTGGGGAAACACAATGAAACTAGTAGAAGGTGGTTTACAACTGACAGGAGGACTTCTCTTCACAGTAGGCTGCAAACTTCTGGAACTTGCTGCCAGAAGAGATGGTAGGAGCAGACAGTATCAGAGTTTCAAAAAGGGATGCAATATATTCACTGAAGAAATTATATACATTTAAACTAAAAGAATCAGGATAGGGTGCTCTTATTTGTCCTCCTATGTCAGTTGGGAATGCTGGAGGAAAAGCCAGGAAATAAGCCACAGAGAAGCACTCAGCTGCTGTAGTTTCCCTAAGTGGAACCTACTAATGTCATTCCTGGAGACAAAATACGGGGCTACATGCACCACTGGCCTGCCCAATAGGATATTTCCTATGCTCCATTGGCCTGTTTACAGAAGTAACTATTAACTAACCAGCATGGGTACTACTTATCTGAGTCTGTCTTTCCAAATATGAGAGGGATAAGAGATAAGCAGACCAATTCAACCCTAGGGCAAAACATGTGCTCAAGATCTTTGAACAGCAGGGGGAATCATATATCACCCTCAATTGCATGCCATATCTGCATTGCCCTCAGGAGCCAATCTCTTGTCCCTCCATCAGATTGCACCCTTGCTAAAGACTTTCTAAGAGGGAAGAATTCTCCTCCAAAAGGTCTATGAAGGCTATTCCAGCAGGCATCTGAGCTGCCACTGTGCTCACCCTTAGGGTACCTGTTGGATGCTGCAGTACACAGACTGTGGAGCTCCAGGTTTTTCTACACTTTGCATTTGTCATAAACATGGATAAAGATTCTCGTTTGCAAACTTCCCCTTTCCACTCCCTTACTATCCTCCAGTTCTTCTTTTTCCGGACAATTATTATCTGAGGGAGTTTTATTCTCTCCATCTCTTCACTTTGAAGATAGGAAGACACATGTCAGATAGGAAGACACCAGTTCAGTGTCCTCAGACACTGAATTCAAAGTGCAAAGAGTCTGTGTTCACTGCTAGTCAGATTTTTCTTACAGTGTCTTTCTCACTTTGCTCGCTTGTACTCCTCATTTAGAATTTGCACAGCCTGTAAGGTTGTCTGTCTTAAGAAATGGCATCTGTTTGGACTCACGGCACTACAGGCCTTAAAAGCAGCCTATGAACTACTTAAAACCCACCAATGCAGGCAGACCCGTTCATTTAGCTGTGGCATTGTAAATCACGGATGCATGCTCAGAGAGCCCCATCACTGCAACACAAGGCTAGAAGTACTGGAGAATACAGCATGTTTCTGGCAACGGTGTAGCTGAGTAGTAACTAACCTATAATTACTGCACATGTAGCATTCACAGCAAGCTGAAAGATTGGGCCAGCTCCCAGCTTTTCCAAGACCTCGGCACAAACACAGAGCTACTTGGAAGCTGTCCGCTGCTGGCGCATTATCATACCTGTGTTCTTCCTGCACTCTTGCTGATTGCATTGCTGATGCTCTGTTGGCTTGGGCTTTTTCACACACATATTGTCATCTTCTGTCTCATCAGTTTCTATATTCCTGCACTTCACGGTTCTTTGCTGAATGCCTCCTCCACAGGAAACAGTGCACTGAAAAAAAAGTCATTTTAATACATATAATGTATTTCTAAGCGGGAGTTGTGTAATATATCAACATGTGAGCTGCAATGAGGTGGAAAGCTAAAAGCTAAAAGACCACATGATCCAGAACTAAGGGCAATAAATAGTTTGTGTACTGCATTCTCTTCCTAGACACCTATCTGTATGGCCAGATTTGTCAGGACTCAGTGGAGAGAGAAACAGAACAAACTCAACACCTTGGAATGTACAACCAGGGTGACAGGAGTATTTTCTACACAGAAGGATGATCTGAAATGGAAATGCTACAAACAGTAGTAATCCAAATTAGTATTGCAAACTGACAATGTTTGTTTCCTGGGTATTTTTCATGAGCTGTTTTAAACATGAATAATGCACATCAACTATAATGCTAGGTCTAGAAATGACTGAGCTTAAGATTTCAAAAAAGCTCAAAGAGAAGCTTTTCCTTTGGTGACATTTACACTGTGATTACCCTTACTTTCTAACAAGAAAACAACTACCACCTGATTGTTCTAGTGACATGTAGATGACCATAACAGAACATTTTGAGAACATGTTCCTCTGCTACTCTGAAAATTTACTTAATTCCTCATATATCCCAGAGCTTATGAGAATTCCAATGAGTGTTTAATTCTTACTCTCTTCAGATAAACAGTGGCCAGCAAGATAAAACAGTTCAATGCATGTAGCTAATGCCAGCTAATGAAGTGCAAGTGATGAAGACAGGATCATTAATTTGGTTGCAAATCACCCTATTTGTAATGTACACCTCTGTGCATAAGACACAGTATTATTGGTGTGAAACACAGAAAGAGATCTTGATTACTCATGTAGCAAACTTAGATTCATATGAAAAACATTTTTTAAAAGTAAATTATAATACAAGGGATTAATGGATCTGTACAATTTTGGTATTCAGTTGCTTGTTTTATGCATTTCCCAACTTCCCTGTTTATCAGAGTTGAAGCCATTAATCACACTGTTATTCCATCTGAAGGCTTTCTGTCAAAAATAACCTCATGAAATTTTCTGCGTTAAATGATTCTCCAGTATTGACTTATTTGTGGCTTCTGGCTTTTGGTGTGGCTTCACTGTTCTCTTCTGCTGCAAGGAACACTTGCAATGAATGAACATGTTTATTATGGAAACTGAAAGGGAAGTTTTATTAGAAAAACCATTTATTGCAGATACATGAAAGTTCTCCAAACCAATATATACCATCTTCATCAATTAGATTTCCAGAAGTCAAAGTAGGGGGCAATTTATCAAAATGAAAAATCTTTCTTTGACAATTCCAATATGCCATAAAGTTTCTTTCAGGATATCATTTCCAGCTCACCCTTGCTCCCAGTTTTCAAACAAAAAAAACATTAAAGTGACTGGAAAAGCTCTGAAAGCACAGACAGATCAAACAGTCTAGCTGTACTTGGAAGGATTCAGCTAGGCTTGTAACAGGGACAATTCAGGTTTTCCTTGCTTCTAGAAAGAGAGCTTGTGATAGGGGTTGGTTTAACAATAGAGATCAGAGAATCATAGAATCATAGAATGACCTGGGTTGAAAAGGACTGTAATGATCATCTAGTTTCAACCCCCTGCTATGTGCAGGGTCACCAACCACCAGGCCAGGCTGCCCAGAGCCACATCCAGCCTGGCCTTGAACACCTCCAGGGATGGGGCATCCACAGCCTCCTTGGGCAACCTGTTCCAGTGTGTCACCACCCTCTGGGTGAAAAACTTCCTCCCAACATCTCACCTAAACCTCCCCTGTCTTAGTTTAAGACCATTCCCCCTTGTCCTATCGCTATCCACCCTCATAATAACCGTTCCCCTCCTGTTCATATGCTCCCTTTCAAGTACTGGAAGGCCATAATGAAGTCTCCCTGGAGCCTTCTCTTCTCCAAGCTAAACAAGCCCAGTTCCCTCAACCTTTCCTCATAGGAGAGGTGCTCCAGCCCTCAGATCATCTTAGTTGCCCTCCTCTGGATCTGCTCTAAGAGCTCCACGTCCTTCCTGTACTGGGGGCCCCAGGCCTGGATGCAGTACTCCAGATGGGGCCTACTAAGAGCTGAGTAGAGGGGGACAATCACCTCCCTCTCCCTACTGGCCACCCCTTTTTTAATGCAGCCCAGAACACAGTTGGCCTTCTGGTGGGCTGCAAGCACACACTGCTGGCTCATGTCCAGCTCCTCGTCCACCAGGACCCCCAAGTCCTTCTCCACGGGCCTGTTCTCAAGGAGATCTTCCGCCAGTTTGTATAAATATCCGGGATTGCGTCACCCCAAGTGCAGCACCCTGCCACTTTGCCTTATTGAATGTCATTAGGTTTTCATGGGCCCACTTCTCCAGCCTGTCCAGGTCCCACTGGATGGCTTCCCTTCTTTCCAATGTATTGACTGCGCTGCTCAGCTTGGTGTCATCTGCAAACTTGCTGAGAGTGCACTTGATGCCATCATCTGTGTCAGTGATGAAGATGTTGAAGAGCACCGGTCCCAAGACCGACCCCTGAGGGACACCGCTTGTGACCGGCCTCCACTCTGACACAGACCACAACCCTTTGGCTGCGTCCAGCCAGCCAATTCCTAATCCACTGAACAGTCCATCCTTCAAATCTACACCTCTCCAATCCAGAGAGAAGGATGTGGTGAGGGACCATGTCAAAGGCCTTGCAGAAGTCCGGGTAGATGACATCCATCACCCTTACCCTGTCCACTGAAGCCATCACTCCATCATAGAAGGCCACCAAATTGGTCAGACAAGATCTGCCCTTGGTGAAGCCATGCTGGCTGTCTCAAATCACCTCTTTGTCTCGTATGTGCCTTAACATAGCTTCTAGGAGGATCTGCTCCATGATCTCCACAGCACAGAGGTGAGGCTCACCAGCCTGTAGTTCTCTGGGTCTTCCTTTCACCCTTTCTTAAAAATGGGAGTAATGTTTCCCTTTTTCCAGTCACTGGGGACTTCACCAGACAGCCATGATTTTTCAAATACGATGGAGAGTGGCTCAGCAACCACATCAGCCATCTCTTTCAGAAGATGGATATCCCTAGGATGGATATCATCCAGCCCCATGGACTTACAACAAATTCAGTTTCATGAGGAGGACTTGGACTTGTTTCACTGTTATAGTGGGACAGAAACCACTCCTTACACCCTCACCTAGAGGCTCATGGTCCTGGCAGATACAGGAAGCCTGACCACCCGTGAAGACTGAGGCAAAGCACTCAATGGGTACCTCAGCTTTTTCTGTGTCTGAGGAAGCCAGCTCCCCCTTACCTTTCATCAGAGGGGGAACACTCTCCTTGGCCTGTCTCCTCCTGCCTATGTACCTGTAGAACCCCTTCTTGTTATCTTTCACATCCCTTGCCAAGTTCAGCTCCATCTTTGCCTTGGCTTTCCTAATCCTATCTCTACACACATGGACAATAGCCCTGTATTAGTTTAAGAAGCAACATATTAGTTGGCAAAAGGAACTGATATGTACTAGCTTTAAAATTTTCCTGTTTAACTTTGCTTGGTATGTGAACAGTCTTGTTTTGCATGATCCTTGTTTCACTGAACTGCTGAAGCCACAACAGACCACTTTTCATCTACACAGTAAGTACTCAGAGCTTCTTTGTATCCACCAGGTGAAAGAACTTTTTCTTGGGTTTCATACAAATCGTTCTGAGTTGTGGTGCATCAAGACAAAAGCTTGCTTGTTATGCCATAATAAGCACCGGAAATTTGCCAAATTAAGGAGAAACTGCTGAAGGTTGACCAAAGGTCACTGTGACGAAGTAGAAGATGAAATAAAGGGGATGAAGTAGGTGGTCATACAGTCACACCACACATGCCTGAAGGGACATTAGCATATATTAATGAATTCTCAAAAAATTATGAATACATATGCTGTTTCTAGGAAATGTACTGCAAATGTATGTCTTAACTGTTTAAATGTAGAATGTGAATTCTAAGAGTATGCATTTGATTTTCCACGTCACCTGGTAGGCATTGTCAATAAAGAAATGCCTGTTTTCTTGACACCTACCTTGTCATTCTCTTGAAATTTTACCTCTTTATTAAGCCTTTATTAACCTCTTTATTAACAAAACAAGTATGTTTTGTTAATCAGTCTCTTTCAGTGGAAGTATCAAAGGAGCAAGGGAAGAATATTAATGGTAACTCATTCTTCATGAGAAAACTAAGAACAAACAGCCCCAAAACATGAATCACTTGAAGGAACTGAGGTAGGCTGAATCTGAAATATTTGGTTCTATTCTCAAGAGATCTCCCGTTGTAAATTCAGTTGTCCAGTTTTAGGGCCACAGAAATGATCCATAGAATGGAATACCTTTCCTACAAAGACAGGCTGAGAGTTGGGGCTCTTCAGCCTGGGAAAGAGAAGGCTGCAAGGTGACCTGATAGCAGCCTTTCAGTATCCAAAGGGGAGCTACAGGAAAGAAGGGGACAGACTTTTTAGCAGGGCCTGTGGTGACAGCACAAGGGGAAGTGGCTTCAATCTTAAAGGGGGTATATTTATATTAGATATAAGGAAAAAGTCTTTCACAGTGAGGGTGGTGAGGAACTGGAACAGGTATTTAGTGTGGTTGATGCCCCATCCCTGGAGACCTTCAAGGTGAGGCTGGATGAGACCCTGGGCAACCTGATCCAACTGTGGTGTCCCTGTTCACTGCAGGGCAGTTGGACTAGATGGCTTTCAGAGGAACATTCCAACTCTAAGGATTCTAAGATTCTATGAGAATTTGTTCTTTCTACTGGCACCAACACTCAAATACAAGTAGGTAATTAATTGTCTGATCCCTCTCCACTTTTTCACCTTTACTGTGGTCAAATCTTTAAATAACATCAACAATTTAAATCTGACCAAATTTCACTGAATTATAGAATCAGAAGGGCTAGAAAGTACCTCTGGATATCATCTAGTCCACCCTCTACTAAAGCAGTCTCCCTACAGTACATTGCACAGGAAAGCATCCAGGCAGGTCTTGAATTGAATACCTTCAGAGGAGACTCCACAACCTCCATGGGCAGCTTTCTCACTGCACTGTCAAGAAGTTCTTCCTTGTGTTTGTACGGAACTCCCTGTGTTCCAGTTTGTGCTCTTTGCCCTTAGTCTGTGGCCAACCCAAGAACACAAATACAACAAAGAAGAAACTGAATTCTACCAAATCCCATGTCTGATTAATCCACTGAGTACAAGATCGTCTGTTACATGATGCAATGGCATTGGGTCTTTTTGTCCAGTCACAATTGCCTCCTTTTGGGAAGTAGATGTGTCATTTTTGCTGGCCACCAACACATGCCCTTGAACACTACCAAAAGAGATGCACAAACCCATGGAGAGAGAGATAGGAAGGAATGAGAACCCTGAAAAAGGCCACAAAGACAGCAGTCTTTTAGAAATGTGGATCCACAGGTAATAAGAAGGAAGTCACTGACCCAGGTGATTTGGAAAGGTGCAGTGGCTAGCTTGCATGCCAAATCCTACAATCCAGCTACGAAGAGAAGCTCTGCAAAGATAATTTATTTCATTGTATATTTGGAAATAGAGAAGGAGCCATGATCAGTCCAAGACACTTGGGAGAAAGCTGTTCCTGACACGTATTAATGACAGAAGTGGCAACACAGAACTGCTCATGCAACACCACCAGCAACAGTAATTTCTCTAACAAAAATGAGATTGCAAGTCATGTGCCTGTAAGATTAAATTGCAATATTTATATTAGACAGTACATGTTTGTGAGATGCAACATCTCATTTTTATGAGGCAGTTAGGGACATTAAAATTCACTCAGGGCAAACAACATATTAGGTACAGAATGGCAGTAAAAAGTTCGTGCAAAGACAGTGACAAGTTTTTTAAGCATTTTTGTGTCCCTTTCCTGTTATTACATATCAACTGATTTTTACTCTTTTCATTAGGTCTGCAACAGAGCCTGCTTGAAATACACAGAAGATTTGTAGCCTGACATGAAATAAAGTGACAGGTATATTTTGCATAGTGCACTGTTACTCTCCTACAAAGAACTGTATCCCTATGGAAAGAAGATTGGAGCTGACATCCAAGAAATGAACTTTTTGCATCCAATTCTATTCAGTAACCTCAACATGAAGACAACTGCCAGGGTTGAACAATGCTTTTATAAAATATTTTAAGTAGCAAAATACCAGCTGGGCACAATCATTTGGCTACTATTAAGTCCTTGCTGACTTCTCTGACAAGACACAGGATGGGGTCTCTCACTCAGTGCAAGTGGGATTTGTAAGGAAGCAAAATTTGAAAGCATCAAGTCCGTATCACCACAAATACAGCACATGGCACTTTCTCTAGAGCTGTTTTTAGCAGGAGCAGACATTCAAATGTAATGGAGACTACATGCTTTAGCTGGTATAAATATGTGCCTCGCTGCCTGTTAAAATTTTTTGCTTCAGATTTATATTACAAAGTGACTTCAAAATCAGATTTTACTCGTGTTTGACCTCAGCCTCTGTTTCCACAGATTCCAGCCCCAAAAAGTGTAAAGGCAAACTCAACAAAGATCATAACATTAAAATAGCAGCAAAAGGGAAACGTTTGAATGAATCCCATTTACTGATCCAGCAGGATAGCTAAAACAAATCCACTTAATCTTCCAGGCCATCTGCTTCTTTGTTTCAGGGTACAGTAATTTACAGCTCTAGCTGTGTATCACACGCAATCCTAGGAATGATGCTGGAAAGTCTTAATAATGTCTGTGATAATTTTTGCTCTCACCACTGAAAAACATAGCAGAACCTCTAAGTAGAAACAGCTGTGTTGCTCTTTGTGCAGAAGTTTACTTAGCACTGTAAATTGGCAGCTAATTGTTCATTGCCTAAGTTTATTTTGAAGACTAATACCTCATTCCAAGGTTCCACTCGCCATTGCAAGCAAGGCTCCGTATTACAACTAGTAGTGAGTTGTGGTTTATATCCAAGTAATTGGCAATGAAAAGGCCTGAGAAGTTGCTTCTCACGAACATCGATGCACTGAACATCTCGGGTCTTGAATCCTCCATTACAGTAGGCAGAGCACTGTAAACAAAAGCAGAAAGGGACACTTCTTCAAAAGATGTCAACACATGAGACCTTCCAGTCTCTCCAGAGATTGCTCCCAGGCCTCATGCAGCAGCACCAGCTTCTGACCCCATGCAAAGTCTCTTCTGCTGCTAAGGAAGAAATAAATCTGGTACTACAAGGATAGGAACAAATACACATTTAATTATTCTGTCTTCATCTAGAATTAAAGCCAATTCTGCCTATGTCACTGAATAACCTCAGATCAGCTTTGATCTTTATGACCACGCTACATTATAACAATTAATGCCATTCTCTTTTATATAAGTAATTATTTCTGAGTTGAACAAGGAAACTGAATACACTACTTCCCCTGGGAGTTGAAGGGTAGGTGGAAGAGGAATTCATGTCCTTGTTCACAAAAGTTTCTGTTTCTTTGAATAGAAACAATAGACAGAAATCACTGTGCAAGAAACTGAGTACACAGCGCCAGAACATTTGCAAATTGTATCTTGTATTAAACGCAGACTGTAAAATCTGGTTTGAAGCACTCTTCCTTTAGGGGAGGGGAAGAACTAGATATGAGGAATGCAACACAGAGTTACCCCACCAGCAATGGACTGCAGCCATCTTGCTCTGGTAAGTTGCCTTAAGATATTTGGAACAAGAAATGAGAAAAACAATTTTGACTGGCAAAAGCAAACAAACAAAAAAACCCCATTTTAATATATCAAACTGTGGTTATGTCTGTGTAGCTCAAATGCTGAAAAGTATGGATGCTAACAACAGTTATCTGCTAAGAAAGGTTTTTTGTCTCAAACTATCGTCTTTATTTGTGCTCTAAAACATTTGTTTCCCATATTTTATCATTAAATCTGATTTAAAGCTACTTTCTGTGACATAACTGTCATCTACTTGTTGCAAGAGCAACACTTATGAAGAAAAAGTGAAAGTGAAATACACCTTGCTTGAAGTAGGACCACATTATGTCTGTGCATCACTTAAAATCAATTTTGAAGATTTAAGTGTGGTCATTTAAGGCCTTTCCTGGACTTTCTACACAGACACATATTTCACATACAGATCACTTCTATGTCAACAAAATCAATAGTGTAACACAGGTTTTGTAACTATAACCTTTTCTGTAGACCTTTCTCTGTACAGATCTGCCCTCCAGTCCAGTGGCACCAATGCTGTCTGCAGATATGATAAAAAAGTTTTGAGAGACCTCTCTTTTTTTCCTATACTAAACCAGCATTATTTCAAACAAAATTTTGTAATCTTTTTTTCCTCTTCTGAGCTTTGAAAAGTAACCCACTGATTGATGTTCTAGTTTTAAACAATGTGAAGACAAAACAAAAACTTCTAGAAGTCCTTCCAGGTATTCATCACACATCTTTGAATGTGCACAAACACAATTATTTGGGTTCCACTTATAACCTTGGACATGCTTCTGTCTGTTGACCAGGACTGTGTATGTAACTTGCACTACATAAGACCCTGGCCAAAATAGGCACTCTCCTCAGTATATTTTTCTTTAGCTTTTGTAACGTACTAATTATAAGTTCAGTGAATGGGGAATAGACTGTGTCATGTAAGAGGAATACATACCAGCTAAGGTGAACAGGAGAGTGCAAACTCCCTCTCCTGAAATCTCATCTTCTTAATAAAATTAGAATGTGTGTCTTGGGGCAGAAGTCAAAAATGTACTTGCAAACATGTATAGCTTTGGTCATGTTTGTCCACATAACACAGACACTGAGTCCTGCTTTAGATTTAGGTGCGAGATTTATGACCCTAGCACAGGAAGAACAAAATTTGCAGTGGTTGTGATTCCACAAATAACTTAGTTAGGAAATTAGCACCGAATGGTCAACTAGGAATTATGTATGCATTCACTGAATAAATACTTACTTTAAAAATGAAGTATTTAGAAATCTCTAGTCTTTGAAGTTAACAAGCTTACTGTTCACACGCAGCTCTCTGAATGAAGTTACCTTACTCCAATTTCCTGTTTTCCAGCTAGCACATGGGCGCAGATAACATTTTCTGGCATGATCCGGCTTTTTTGTGTGCTGACAGTGAGATACATTCTTGCTGCTGCATTCCACGTGTCTCCAGAAAGCCCCCATTCCACAGGTGGTAGAGCACTGGCCAAAGTGAGAGGAAAGCCCAAGGGGCAAACTCAAGGTTAGTAAATCATTCTAGAAACAATTCATGTTCTTTAATACATCCAGAGCAATTTCAGCTGACCTAATTTGAGATGTTTGTACAGGTGCTCAAAAGAAGACTTCAAATTTACTTAGGACTTACTTAAAATTTACCTAATTCTTATTTAAAAATACTTTGCATTTTTTATATTAGGAAAATAGCAATTCTGATTTATACTACTCACTGCTTTTCTCTGGCATTCTTCTGCTTTCTAAGACTTTATAAATCTATAGGAGATATTCCACTGTTTCCTTCTCTGATCTTTGAGGATCTAAGGCAAATTATCATTGCTTCAAATCTCCATCACTTCTACTTCTCTAATCCTATGCAAATGAGATATTCAGTAAATTGAGTACACAATGCTGAAAATCTGAAATAAATTGCACGAGATTCTTGGGAAAACCACACATGAAAAGGATTTTTAAGAATTCAGAGTGGCTATGTGCTTCCAAAAATCTGGGAAGGTTTCAGCACCCGAGGTATGAGAACATTGATCATGCCAGCCAGGCTTCCAAGACTACATGCTCTTCACCAAAAGGCCTTCACATCCTGAAGCAGGAAGAGATAAAAAGTGACTAGAAATCCTCTTTCACGTTTTTCTCCCTTAAAATGTGAGAGATTGTGAACTAGATGCACACAGTCAAATTCAACATATGCCAATCAGCCTGTAGCTGGCATAACAAACACCACATCTTGGATTAAAGCAGAAAAATAACAGAGAACAAGTTCTACTGTGTAGTTTACAGTAAATTTACTGGTATAAACATATCCAAGGAGCAAAGAAGTGTCAGAATACTGGTAGTTACTGAGATTTGTTATCTGTATTACAGTAACAATAGAAAGAGAGCATAGCAAGAGAGTAATATATGTAGGTATGGTAACATTGAAATATCAAGGCCTTAAAGAGAAGGTATAAAAAAGCAGGCACAAAGTTCTATTAAGGACACATAAACAGAACAAAAATGCACAAGAAGTCAGAATATTGAAATGAAAATGAATTGAAAGTAAGGAACAATAAGAAAAGGTTCCATCAAGTTGTACAGAGTAAATACAAGCCCTCTGTCCCATGTGAAGTATAATAGCTGACATTCACAGCATTGTAAGAGATCTCTGGAGGTGGTCTTAACCAAGCACGACCACTTAAAGCTCATTGCCCAGAACCGTAGCAAGATGGAAGAAGTTAAATGGGCCAGGCTTCATGTCAAGTTAATTTTAACTAGAAGCCATAGCTTGCATCAGAATAGCAGAAGATTTCAAAAGCATTACAAAATACTAAATTGAGATGTGTTGAGTATGTCAAATTAATTTCATCTGCTCCACGAAACTGAATGCATTGACATTCTCACCTCAATATGCATTCAAATGTTCACAAATATTCTTTGAACTGTTGAGAATTATTTTTAAAAAATTGTGGAGGGCTGGAAGGGCTCCAGAGGATTACAGAATAACATTTTTCAAATTATCTTTGGGAAAACAAAAAGACAGAGCCTAACTTCATTTCACAAGATACAAAAGCAAGTATTAAACAGTCAAGACCAAAATGGCATACAGTGACGAAGATGATAAAGCAGTAACGCAGTCAACATGGAGCTATCAAGAAAAACTGGGATATCTGGTTTAATGGTAAAAGAGCCAGTCAACATAATACATTTTTGATATGACTGTTTTTTTTTAGCAAATGGTGAAAATATGATTTAAGTGACATTATTACAAGACTGGTGCACAGCTAACTGAAAAACTGTAATAAAGTGCTCCTTAATGATTTTAAGTCAAAATGAAAAGACATTTCAAATATAGCCTTGCAAGGCTCTGTCCAGAGCCCAGCTCTTTTCAGAATTTTCATTAATTTATTGAATGATTAATGATAGCATGCACTTATAAAATGTGCAGATGACACTTGGTTGGGAGAGTTGGCAGGAAAATGGAAAGACCAAATCTGAGTTCAAAAACATTGTGCTGATCTGAAAAATTATAAGGAAACTGTAAATTGAAATTCAGAAGTTGTTAGTCTGTAACTGAGAACATCAGCTGAAAACAGACCTGGGGGCCCTGCCTATGGCAGGGGGGTTGGAAATTCATGATCCTTGAGATCCCTTCCAACCTGGGCCATTTGGTGATTCTGTGACATATTGTATTGAGGAATCCAAGTCTTACAATGGCTAACAAATAGAATGAATTGAAGTGAGGTGGTTACAAAACAAGGCAAATTTGATCTCAACATTCACAGCGTCATATATAACATTATAAGTATTTCATTTCTTTTGCCAGGTGTCAGCTGGGGCCATAATGAACACCACTGTTGAAGAAAGATATGGTGAAACTAAAGCAAGTTGAGAGAACACCAAAACAAGATCACCGCATGCTTAGAAAATACAACGAAAGTGTGAAAGGAATTGGATGGACTTGCTTAGAAAACAAACCTCCAAACCACTGTTAAAAAGGCAATGACCTACCACGACCACTGCATATAAAAAATAATCTTTATTTTCAATACAGAAAATTTAAGTAAAATGTAAAGAAAATCATTCTTACAGGGGCAGTGAATGACTAAGACAGATCACTGTATCTCTCCTTTAAACACCTCTTTGGGATGCACTGGTCTTAGGAGCACAGCCCTTCCACTGACCTTCTGTTACAGGGTCCTCCACCCAAGCAACCTTAAATATAGGTCTTTGGGCATGTGCAGGAGGAAATGCTTCACTTGTCCTGCCTGAACATGGGAAGTTCAAGTCATTCCCATCTTGCCATAAGAAGGCAAAGAAGGAGCTCTTGACTGACATCATGGAGCACATGTCCCACAACCAGAAGTCTGTTACACACCAGAAAGCTTTGCTGCCACTCAGCAAGACCCAGACAGACAGACAGTTAGGCGGAGAGAAAGCTGATGAGGTTCAGGAAGAGCAAACACAGGGTCCTGCACCTGGGGAGGATTAACTGCACGAACCAGTTCAGATTAGGGGCTGACCCCCTTGGAAAGGAGCTCTGCAGATCAGGACCTGGGTGTCCTGGAGGTAATGGGTTGGCGATGAGTCAGCAGTGTGCCCTGGTGGCCAGGAAGGCCAATGGTATCCTGGAGTGCATTAAAAGGAGTGCAGTCAGCAGGTCAAGAGAGGTGATCCTCCTCCTCTACTGTGCCCTAGTCAGGCCTAACCTGAAGTACTGTATCCAGGCCAAACAAAAGAGAACAAAAGGTAGATTTAGATTAGATCAGACATGAGGAAGAAAGTCCTCATTATGAGGGTGGTGAGGTTCTGGAACAGCTTGCCTAGAGAAGTTGTGGATGTCCTATTCTTAGAAGTTTTCAAGGCCAGACTAGATGGGACTTTGGGAAGGTGGCCTGAAACTTGATGGTCTTTAAAGTCCATGATTCTATGCTCAGTGCAAGGAGGTTTCCAGTTCTGGATTAAAAATGTAAAATGTGAATAGAATCCTTGCTGTGGTTGCACCTTTACCAGCTCTGACCCCAGAGTAACTACTGTCCCAGAACATAGCAAAGTAACAGCATAGGAACTTGTCAAAAAGCATAGTGCTGGGTACTGGTAAAGGAAAGTATGAAAGATTGTGAACACTTTTGAGAAGCCATAGAAAACATAACAATTTATATTGCTCCTTCAGAGAAAATGCAAGTTACTCAAGTATTATAGCCCTTCAGTAACAATCAGAAATATCCAGACTGGGAACCTCAGTTCTCCATCTCATCTATTTTGCACACAAAAGAGTAACACTCACAAAGTTATTCTTTTAAAAGTTTTTGTGTTGAAAAAGCTAAGAGCTGACACCTTTCAGAACAAGTCTGAACATTTCAGTTGCGTTTCACCTCAAAAGAGTTTCCAACTGTGAACTGCACTTATTTCATTTACTCAGACAGGATGACAGAGCTTTCCTAAGTATTAAAGGATGTTAATACTTGTTTTGATCCAACCTCCTTTAAGCACAGCCATTAATGCAGATAAAAACTGCTCCTTTCTCCATTCAAGACATAGTTTAACACTGCAATTATCAGCTACTGTATCCAAAGGTACTGTAATAACCACAACCACAGGCCCGACAATTTTAACTTCTATGTGAACCAGACAAAATGCTTCTAGTTTACTACTGCTACAACCTAGTTCCAGTATATAATCACCCATACCTCAAAGAACAGTGCAACATCTTTCCATGAACATACTGGTTTAACTTTGGACGAACATTCTCATCTTAACTTTGTATATTCAAACTGGTTTTACCAGGTCAAATGCTGCTCTGAGTTAGGAGGTATTTGCTTAATGGTGAATACAAATACTGATAGTGGTATGAGATAAAAAAGCACCACATAAATCTGTTAATAGCCAACTAAAGATATGTTTATTAATCGTGATATTTATATGATTTAGAAACAAAGCTAGCTTAGTACATGATGAGGGTAATGTAAGTAAGTTAGGAAATACAACTTAGAGAGAAATGGTATATATAAGTAGAGGTTATAGCATAGTAGCACATGTACAGCTAACTTGGATTATTTAATTATTTGGAAATACAATCACATTCATTGTGCGTCTCCAGGACTCATCTAATAGCCTATCTTTTTCCTGTGCTCTCAAACAGAGCTCTTGAGGTCTCAAGGTTACGGTCAAACCGAAATGTCATGTTCCTGGAAGAGCTGCACAGAACTCTGCACAATCCATACAGACAAATACATTTTATGTAAGCACTCTAATATTAGATATCCTAAGTTCCATTATCCATTTTTTTGGTATAACAAGTCTTTAATTTGAAATTGTGACACTCATGTCAGATAATAATTTATTTCCCCATCAGTGGTTCAGAGAACTGACAGACTCTTCCCTGTTTATGAATTAAAAGTAACATACCTCACTCCAGTTCCCTACTATCCAGTAGGCATCACCAGGTAAACTGCTGGATGTTATTAGGAGGCTACTTTCCGTGACATTCATCAAAATCCTCTCAGATGTTTCCATGTGGTTCTTGAGAGCATGCTTGTTTACTAACAATTGTGTGCTGGAGGTTATGTTGTCAGGGAGCTTCATTTCTGTTCTGCTGTCAGCTTGTCCTCTCAATACATTACCAAATGTGGTGGGCACTTCTGTAACAGCTTCTTGGGTAGTTACTTCTCTGATTGGCACATCAACTTGCAGACTGGTAGAGCTTGCTGTTGTTGGAAATGTCAATCCTTGTCCTGCTCTGCTATCGGGAGGGGGCATAGAAGGTTCCTGGGGATGAGATGAGGGTGGGGGATCAGAAGTCACATCCCCATTTTGAAAGATGGGAGAATTGGTATCTTGGGTTGTGCTGCTGGTTCTGATTTCCAGATTGTGTTCTGTGCTGTAAAGGCGATCAGTTGGTTTCTCACTGCCTTCTGTTGACCCATCAACATCATCAGATTCTTCAGTTAAGTAATCATAGTTGGAAGTTATTTCCGGACTACTCGTAAAAGAAGAGACAGGAGTGTCCTCACTTCTTTGCAACTCACCCTCTACAGTAGAAACTGTCTCACTTTTAGAAATCTTTTCAGCATGCTTTATAATTTCAGTACCTAAGCTACTAGGAAAAGGCCACAAAGTAGTATTTTGATGAAAACTATTTTCAGTAGAAAAAACAGGATAATTGTAAACATCAGTTGATACAGCAAAACTATTTTCTAATGTTGCGTTGTCTGTTTCTTCTTTTTGTGGGATTTTACCCAAACCAGAGGATGTAGGAGAGGGAGTTACACTTTCAGGCTTGGGAACTCCTGTTGTCGTATGGAACCTTGGGCTTGGTACAGGTATTCTGCGAGGTGGACTCCATTTGGGATTAGTAGTTTTTCGGATTATAATCTTTCCTCTTTTAGGTGCCAGTGGGGGTATCAGGAACCTTCTAGCAGAAGGACATTGCTGGAGACCACACAGGGCCTTTGAGTTTGGTCTTTTGGAACTATCACATGGCTCGTGACTATTTTTGGCACAGGTGACACTGCGAGTCCTTATCCCACCACCACAAGTAACTGTGCACTGCAAGTAGAAGAAGTAGAATTACTGTAATTCTTCATTCTGCTGCACATGTCAATATAAAAAAAGGGTCAAATCACAGCAGTTTTAATAAGGAAGGATCATTAGTAATAATAAAAAGCTTTTTTTCCCCTGAGGAACAAGCATCCCATTCTAGTGATTTTCTTCTATCGTGGAGCATTTTAAAAGTCCTTAGAAGAGTAAATGTCAACTTGAGTAAACATCGGTGATAAAAGACTACATGATAAAGACAAAATATGGAAGTAATATGATAGAATCTAATTTCTGCAGTAAAACTATCACAGAAATTGTTTAGCCAATACCTGTACAATTGAAAGTATAAAAACAGACTCAAAAAGCTGTCATTAAAAATATATATATCGCTTATTACTGGCTGTTCACAATGCCACAGACTTGCTTTGATGATTTGCACAGCTCATAGGTCCTTGTTAACTTTATGAAATGGATCTTTCACTCGGTTTTAGTGCACTTGCTGCCACCAGGGCTGCAAGCATTTTCCTTCTAAATTATGGACTACTAACCAACGTGGCTTTTATTTAAATGGGAGCACTTTCATGTACAAAAGATGCTAGAAGCTATGGATACCCAGTTTTTCCTCTGATGTTTTGTCCTCAGTCCCACAGGTACAACAATGAATTTAGCAGGTGTTTGAAGGTAGAAGGCTGGTTGACTTGTTTACTGGAGATGTTACACATAACCTAGTGGAGGACATCTCCTTAAGATCTGAGGGAACCCTACCAACTCACTTAGCTGGTTTAAAATAGATGCTCAACACAGACTTACAAACACTCCTATTGCCAGCACCCTTGACACATACAATTCTTCTCAGGGTCAAAGTGCAGTAGAACACACATGGCTTGGTGTTCCTGGAGCTTCCTGTGTTGCTAACACCTCTAAAATAACATCAGCTCTGCAGCACCAGCACAGCAACCTCAGAGCAGGAAGGTTAATTATTCTGTCTGTCCTCTTTGTATTGCTGGCAGAATAGTGCATTTACTGTACTCAGAGCTATGCAAGTTTATATCAGCTCCAATTTTACCTCCGAAGTTACTGACATTGGTAGTAATGTGTTTTGCTTACTGAGGAAGACAGTAACTGCTGGCATTTTGTTGCTGCTTCCATAGAAATACAACACAATTTGTCAGATTATGCCACGTGGCTGACTTAGATTAGCATTTTTGTGAATTAGAAGGAATATCTGATGAGTATTCTCTATTAACAGTAACATATATTGCAGAGTAAGTTCCAGTATATTTAAACAATTTTACTATATTGCAGTTATTAATTTGATGACCTCACATTCCACAGGTCATCAGTTGACAGTGAAATAACTGCACAATACTGAATTATCATTTGAAGTATGCAAAAATATTCCAGTGTTTATCAGGCCTTCAGATTAACACTAGAAGTAAAAAAGGTAGCATGCTGCTGCAAAACAGCAGAGAGAAGAATGCAAAAGAGATGTGAATGCAAAAAATATAAAAATGTTTCACTTTCTCCATGCAGACATGACACAGAACATCTCCCTGCCTGTTTCAGTAGTAACGAGTATTCCATAGAATTCTGTGCATGCAAACATGCTCTGTTCCAAAATACCAAAAGCTCAGCAAGCCAATCCCTTAGAGATATCTAAAACACACACTCGTTGAGGTCACTGGCAAGCAGTGTAGCTTTTTTTCATCTGCATAAAGGACTTGCAAAGACATGTTAAGAAATAAGGCAAAAAGAAAAACCAGCAAAAGAGCTCATTGGTCTTTCTTGTTAAGTATGATAGATCACTTCAGGAAAAAAAAAAAAAAAAAGCACAAACAAAAAAAAATCAGAAAAAATTAAAAATCAAACATTTAATGTCACAGCTGACACAAACTTACCTCAGTCCAGTTGCTCACTGTCCAGTCAGATGGGCACAAGACATCTCTGTTGCATGACTGATGGGTCTTTGGTTTAAGCAGGTGCTGGCATTCTGTGACAGCCAATGCCTGCTCATCAGATCCCACTGTTTGGATGCAAAGTACAGTTCGCTTCTTCTGTCCTGTCGGGCCACACGTTGTTGAACACTTCTGCCATTCTCCTGCCCACCATCTGACAAACAGAATTGTAACAAACATTACAGAAAATAATCCGTAACTAGTGCATTAAGGATAGCCTTTCACATCCAGATTTCAGTAACTGATAAGCAGCTCAGCAATCTTTTTATCTGCTTATTGTTACCTTAATACAGAAAGAATTAACAAATTAGAATCTGTACTTTGTTCCTTCATAAAGGAAAAATTAGCCCCTTATATTTGCCTCTTCTGATCACAGATGGTCTTCCAGAGTAAGCTATACAATGCTTCACTAAGTGAAAGATAAATGTTTTCTCTAGTGCAATGTCTTCCAATGTAATTTAGTTTAGTTTACCATAGGCAAGAACATAGCTCCAAGCTGCAGTATAAGAAATCTAGCCCAGCTGTGAAATCTTGAGTCAAAAAATGCTCCTAGGTACTATTGCTACTTGTTCCTGAGTTTTAAAGCAGATTATGAGCTTTACACACAAGCTTTACACACAAAACAAACAAACAAAACAAAAAACCCCAAACAAACAAAAAACCCACTAAAAAACATAATGAATGTACTTAGAAAATGTCTTTCTGTCTGGAAAAAATTATGTTTTTGACTTAACATCAACATTAATATCTTGTACTTTTTTTTTCCTTTTTAGGTCAATGAACTTTGAGCAAACTTCAAAGTTCCACAGCAGATATAACTGCAGCATTCATCTGGCTCAGTCACCATCTCCAATCTCAATGCAGTTCTGGCTTCTTTTGTTTGCTAACAATCCCTTCTCTCCCCTTCCTCCATAGTTTCCATTATTCTTGATCATTTTATTCTTCAATTGCAAAACAAACAAACAAACAAACAAATGTCAATGATGTGGAAGGCACTGATACCTACTCATAACCATTCAGCAGAAAAATATAAGGGCTCAGAGCAATCAAGCTATGCACACAGCTCACTTGTACAATCATCTGGTTTCCTCTGGGGGAACTTACACCTTCCTTCTTCTCTTTAGTTATGAAAACATATTGCATTTCCTTTTAAATTACACTGTAAGCCCTTTGAGGCACAGATTGTTTTGCAAAATGCTGTAGAATGGTAGCCCACTGCCACAACCCTGTGTGAGCCCCCTGGACGCTGCTGTAATAAAAAGAACATATTATTTCTCCTCATCTCTTGCCTTATTTTAGAGAGTTTCTTTCTCTTTTGGGCTTCTGCAAATAACTAAGGAAAAAAAAAAAACAACAGTTCAAAAGAAAAAAAACAAGTGCACCTCAGCTGACTGTGGCAATAAAGAAGATAAAAATATGCTATTGTAACTTGAACCAGGTAATAGCAGGGCTGTTTTCATCTCTTGCATCTTCCTTCCAATTCTCTTTATCATTTTAGGTATCTTGTAAATAGCTTCACCACAAATGCAAACTCAAGTATGCGAATTGCCCTATTAATTTTAATGGCATCAGATCACATATTTCTAGTTACAGAGATGCTATACGGACACTCCCTCCCTCCCCAATTTTCACATGGCTCTGAGTAAGGGGTCAGCAGTTTGCAGGTTTGAGTACTGAACTCTAAATAATGAATTATCATTTTGCTACAAAATCTACCTTGACCAGTAGTAGTGGTGCATTGGTAACAAGCTGAAAAAAACAAAACGTTTTTTGTAATAAGCCATGAAATAAAATAAGTATTCTGAAGTTAATAAAACCCAGAATCAAGACTGTATCTCTCATTCCACCTTCATGCCAATCTTAAACTACATTTAGTCATGTAACTTCTTCTATTGAGTCCTTCCTCATTCAAAGTAGGTAACAGATTATACCGATAATTTTCACTACACACTACCCCACTTTTTTTTTTTTTTTTTTATTCTCATCAGTAAATGGAGTTCTCAGGGGTGTATAATCCTTACTTTGCTTCTACTGTATATGCATATGCCATAAACACTCCATCATGAGGACTTCTGAACTGCAGTGTTCCAGCAGACGTGGAAGAAAGGCAAATCAAGGAGGGAGGAACATTAACATGCACTCAACTGCTCTGTTACAGGACAACCTGAAGCAAGTCCTGGACTACACAGTAGCAGCACCCAAGTGACAAGACACCACTCATCTAGGAGCTTCTACTGTCTCCACATTGCAGAGGCACGACTGAAGCTGGAGACAACTGCTGAGCATGTAGAACTGAGAACTGACACAGCGCCCCCATAAGCAACTTCTAATTTGAGGTGACCAAGCTGAGAGACCTTCCAGCTTCGAGTTGGACAAGAAGGGCACTGTCAGACAGACTTAGCTTTAGGCATGTTATAAAGAAGGATTTTTTTTTAAATCACATTAAAAATGCTTGGCAAAGAAAAGGATGTGGGGAAGAAAACTAGTATATAGCTGCGCTGGTTGTGATGAAAATCTGATATGAGTTAGCAGAAACTGCAACCTGATGGGCTTTATCTAACACTTGTCCCTACCTCTGGTTTCCTGTGGCATTCACCACTACAACTGGGAAGTTCCTAAATATTAATGCATCACCTTGTCCCTACGAAGCGACAGGACTGTTTTATCACCATAGGCATGCATGGCACAGCACAGAAGGAGTATGTTAACTAACAAACTGTAAGATTCAGAGAACTAATCTGAGTGAGAACAAATTTTCTTGAAGCTCTCAAACTAGAGAGTATTCACTGTAGAGTGAAAATGTAACTTCGATTGACTTTCAGTTGCAACTGGGAGCACTCAGCTTTTCCACAGTCCAACAAGAAGCACCTGGCAATGCACCCAAAAAATGAAGGATATGTGCATAAGAGGAACTCGAGTCTGTAATAATTAAAGCAGAGCCCAAAAGCCTTTTCTGCCTATGCACAGTTGATGCTTACTGAATACGGTTATGGATCTTGTTGAGACTATGGAATCTAAGTTTGCTATATTTGTGCCTATGGGGTCAAATATTGAGTCACACTTAGAGAAAGATATTTCTTGCACTATATATTTTGTAGAATGTCAGGCACAGCAGATACCAACAAGGCACTGATTTTTGGTTTGTTTATTATAATAAAAACAGGATGTTTTGTTATTATTGCGTTGCTGAGTTTACTGAACTGTTCTGCAGGAGGACAATACAGTAACAACAGATAAATTTGGACCCGGCAGGAGATCCTGAATACTTAAAAAATAATCTATTTACAATTCCTTTGTTCATACATGTAGTCAAGTTAAAAACTCTTAAGGCAATTTTCTTTATGGTTGAGATAAAACATTCTATTCAGTGCACGAGCAGTTAAAATCTCTCTCTCCAAGTACCGTCTGTTGATTTTTATCATGAATACCTGTGGAGCAAAATCCCTGCCTACCAAAGAATTGTGTGGCAGGAAAATATATTCCATAGCACGCTGTGGAAAACACACAGTCACTCCTGCTATGCGGATCACTGAAGTTTCACGTGAGCAGCTGTATCACCTTTTAACTCTCAACCATTCAGCCATCTTTATTTTGTTCTTACACAACATGTGGCACATATGTATTGCAATATTTAAAATACTTGCATTGCTCCAGATTCTTTTAGTAGGAAGTGGAGGGAAAAACAAAACAAAACAAACAAAAAAACCAAACAATAATCATGTTAAGACCTGGACTTTGCAGAAGTCTGTCATTTAAACAGTTTATAATTAACTTCCTGAAAAGAATTAATGAGATAATATCTAGTCTGTGCAAGTCACAAGCATTATAGTAATGTCATTCTTTGCCTGTAGATACTATTTGATACATTATCTGATGTTGAGTTAGGGTCTAGTAGCTAGTGACATGGTGGCATGTGTATTATCAATGAGGTATCACAGGTTATAGGAGGATTGTGCAAGAGAACATCCTTGTTGTTTCACACAGAATGTTCCCACAAATATACGGACTTGCTCTTGGGAAGCACGGTATCATCTAGCAGTTCCAGCCCTGTGGCTACAGCACTAACTAAAGGTTCCCAGCAATGCCATGTTCAATTACACTGTCCTCACCTCTAGCACATAATTTAGTCACTTCTGCAAAATTCTTGTTCTGTAGTAGTTTCATATGAATTCTCAGTTATGCTATATTGTACTGTGTAGGACAATCACGTCATTTTCTAACATTCAGGTTTTCTTTAGAATGACCGAAATGAACTACCTTGAGAGCCTTCTTGCTTTTCAGACAGAGATGTATAAACCACCTGTCTGGGTTTAAGATGGCATGTATGTCATGGAAAAGTAAATACCAGCTAAACCCCATGCTGGGACTACAGGCTGGATCAGAGACCAGATCTACAGAATGAATGGCCTGAGAAGGGTGAATACAAACCCACTCTGCCCTGTCAGCTCTTCCAATGAAAGAGCTAGTGACCACCAACAGAAGCCAGCGAAAGTCAGACTCAAAATAAATAAAAATTATAGAACAAAATCATTTAGGTTGGAAAAGGCTTCCAAGATCATCAAGTCTGACTACTAAAATGAGTGTTTATTCACATAGTAGGCATTAAAACTGTGGAACTTCTTGCCAAGGAAGTTGTGCAACAACGAAGTTTTACAGAGTTGCAGGGCCAGTCTGACATATTACTGTGGAGATGTATTTGTCTAGAAATGCCTTGAGTTAAAAGCAATTGGAAACTGGAAGAGAATTAGGAAGAGAGATAATTTATGCTTGCCTTGTTTGCTCTTTTTTAAGCATGCAGTTACAGGTCTGCTGAAAATCAGAGCAGGGGTTTATATGGTTCCTTGATCAAACTACTACAGTCATGCCTCTGTTAAGATAAAAATAAATAAATAGACTCTAGAAGTATACATTATCTATGTTTCCTGCGCTAAAGATAGCAGAATTGTCAGTATTTTGCAGTGCTCAGAAACATAACTAGCTCTTTCCTCTGCAGAGCATGATAAGTTTGAGAAACATGACTCAGATGGGCAATGAAGAAGAGCTTTTCTGCCTAGTTCACATGCAATATATTTCCATAATCTGTGTAACGCTGGAAAAATTCTTCTCTCTCACCTTAATGAGCATCCCTGAATAATGCAACTGCTTCAAGCAAATGGGGTAACTTGAGCTCATTTGAAATTTTGGAATAAATAACAAGTTTATACATGTTATAAATACAAAGCATCCACACTCACACAAACAGGTAGGTTTGGCTCTTACGTAGTCAACCAGTTGGAATGTTTGATCTATTATCTATTTGTATTTCCTTGCAATCTATGGAGAATTACGAAATGTTCATGGTTTATACTTTTAACAGTCATTTATAGAGGTTTCATCTGGAAAAATGTAATTCCCAAAGTAAGTATCACACAATCTTGTGAAGATATTTGGAAATGGTTAATAAAACCAACAACCACACAGACTTTGTTACATTAAAGCTTCATGAAAATTGCTGCTGACAAATATAGCATGAAATACTTTAAGGGAATAACTGCAATGACTTTGATCCTGAGGTAATTAGAATTACGAGGTAAAGACTTGTACATGTCATGCAAAGGGACCTGGACAAACTTAAGCAATGCGCCCACAGAAATCTAGCGAGGTTCAATGAGACTAAGTGCAAGGTACTGCACTTGTGTTCGGACAATCCCAGATACATGTACAGACTAGGAGAGCAACTCCTTGAGGGAGGTTGGAACTGGGTGGTCTTTGAGATACCTTCCAACCCAAGCCATTCCATGATTCTATATCATTGTGGACATCATGATACAGGATTTCCAAAGACAGTAAAAGACAAATGTAGGACATGTCAGTACCTAAAGAAAAAAACTAAAACCAATACTGACTATAGCAAAAAACACAAGCGTTGTCCTGTCATGTACTCTGCACCACTGATGCCTTCCAGCAAGTATGTGCCTTTTTTACAGCCACAGGCTACTATCACCTGAAATGTTTACTGTGGTTAATTAGTTCACTCCTAATTTGACCACTACTGGGTTTCTGACACCTTTGCTCTGGAATACTTGGCTACTGTCTTCGTGGCAGGCTGTAGATGCTACACTAATCTGGTATTAGAACCAACATATTATTTTGAAGGATTTATTTAAGATTACAAGGGCCTTCAAAGTAACTGGTACCTTGGTGGACAGTCCTTTTCATAGCACTTCTTCTGCCGTCCATTTGGCTGTGTGGCTGGGTCACAGAAGGAGTTCTTGATCACTCCACCTCCCTTCCGCATGCAGTGGGCAATCTGGCGACGCACCCCTGGAAGAGAAAGACAACAAAAGAAGAGTAATCCCTGTAGGCCAGGGACAAACTGCAGAAGTCCTCCAGCATGAAATGTACACACTGTCTGCGCACCACATCCTCAAATACAGAAAAAGCCGTGTGATGTTTTCAGGAATAGAAGTCAGTTCTGCTGTATGAGCTAAATAAGGTACAAGTGTTCTTTAGTCAAGCTGAAAGGGAATTATGCAGAGCTCCAGTGAATCACTTAGGCGAAGGTACATACTAGAAGGAACTTACTCTTATCTCAGTGAAGTTGTCAGTCTCAGAAAGGGTTCTTATACCCCTGAAATCAGTTGCGTTTAAAGGGCTGTGAATGGTTTTTGGGATTTCTCACAGAGAAGGGACAACAGGGCAGCAGGAGACTATTCACAGCATGTAGATTATTACTGATCTTTACTTTGTTCTTGTGGAACAGGCAATTAAACATAAAACAAACCAGAAGGTTTCACTAAGAATATAACCCTATGATTGCTAATGCTGAATTCTGCTTTTTTGAAGTTTTAAAAACAATACAAATCCTGACCTAAAACGACGACGTCATAATGCAAAGGAGAAAATCTGTTTTCTAAATAACCAATGCACAGCAGACAGGAGGCAAATCACTGTAACGGAGAGATATGCCATACGTACAACTTAGGCTAATTGTTAGCAGTTTCAGTCACATAAACTCCTGCTCAGTGAAAAGAAAGAAACCTGAAACAAAATACTGCATTATCCTAGTGTGAACCTAAAGAAAACCATGTTCCAGGAGTGTTCTGCAACAATTTGATGTCGGTCCTGTGCTGCAAATCCAGACAAATGTCTGGGATAAACATGATTGAAGAAATCTTGTTTGCTCACTGCCGTTAACTGTACTAATAATTCATAGCAATTTATATGCAGATGGTAAGGCACTATTTCTGTGACTTCCATCCCTCTCCTGGGAAGAAATGGGCTTAGTAGCACTATTACTATGTGTCAGAGGTAAACGTTATGTATTTTGTGGTATATTTAAGAATCAAGCCTTTCCGTTTCTCATATCTCCTTGAAAACAGCGTGGGAATCCATCCAGAAGAAAAGAAGAGTAATTCAGACATAATGCTGCTTGAGAAAACATGAAAATATTTCTCTATGCAGCATTTTCTTCTGATCCTCTATGCAGTGTCCCCTTATAAGACAACTAAAGCATACATCCTAGAATTTTACACTAGCATTATGGCTGGCTTGCCTTAAGCGACTTTGCAGCATTCAACAACACATTTCTCTCCAAAATTAAAGAATTCACATATACAAATAAACATAAACTAAATCTAATACTAAGAAATCTAAAGCTGCTATCAGAGGTAATTCTTCATAGAAAAACTGAGTATGGCACGTAGATATGAAGGGGAAGGTTATGGTCAGACATCACTGAAAAAAGCCTTCACACCAAGAAGAGGATGAGAAGCCTTCTATGCACATCTGGGTCATTTCATAGAAACAGACAGAAACCTTTAGTTTGTATGGATAGCACTCTAAGATTTCAGGTCTATGATACTTAAAAAAACAGTGCAGCTTCTACAGAGCCTTCAGACATGTGACTAGGATCTATGGAAACAATACACTGAGTCTCCACCATTCATACAGAAGAGTTGATTTTAGAACAGAATAGTTCAGTTGGAAGGGATCTCTAAAGTCATCTAACCCAACAGCATCTAGTTCAGAATGAGAATTATTTTCATCTAGAAGAGAGGATTACGGGGACTGCAACCCTGTGCTTCTGCTAATATTCTTTTTGCTGAGGCATTCAAGCTTTAGGGTATGTGACATGGTAGCAGCACAGCCATCTGGAGTGTGGTTGCACATGGCTCTCCTCTTCCTTGGGGACTTCAACAAACAGAAAGCTGTCTGGTCCAGTGAGGGACTCTGAGGGAGCAGAGTCCTGTTTTATGCTATGGAAAGCATAAGTGGAATAGTAAGCAGCCTTTGCACTAGTTGTAAACAAAGCACCTCACGGAAATACAATTCTGACCCTTTCAAAATCATGCTATGATGCTGCTACAAATGCAAATTAAGCAAGATAATTCCTCTTTTGTTCCAATAAATTTTTAGTGTCATTTCAGCTGCTATAATTCACTTTAAAACAGCTATAAACCTTAGCAGAAATACTGCTTTGAGGCTGTACATTCTCATAAAACATTTGCTGATCACTGGCATCAATAAACTTAATTTACACAAACAAAATATTTAATATGGAAGTTGCATGAATTTATATTGTAGTTTCAAAATCTGGTAAATTCTAGGATGAGTACATATGTTCAAAGAAGCTATAAATGCCTTTTTTTTTTTTTTTTTCCCCATCAGGACTATATACAGTTCAGTTACAAAGTTGAAAAGAATTTTATATGCTTGTACAGATGCACATACATTTCCTTAGAAGCTGTCATCTTAAAAATACAGTGGTGCTTCAATATAGCTGAGGAAAGAAAGGAACATTGTGTGCAGCTTCATCATGTTTTTTCAAGGTTTTCAGCTGGTCTGGAAAATGAGATAGAAAAAGAAAGTTGGGCTGGCGAATGGTACATAAAATTAGCTTGAATTTGCCTAAAAAGACATTTTATGCTTCCTAAACCTCATTCTTCTAATGTTCAAGTCTTCTTTGATTTTCTATGTCACTCTGAAAACATTCTTACCATTTCTGTGATTAGAGGGAATACAATAGATATCCGTAGGTAGTTGATTTTTCTTAATTTTTTTTTTTTTTTTTTTTTTAAATCTTGAGCAAATTGCACTAAAAAGCACTTCAAAGATACATGGGTCCCTATGAAAGTAATGATGCCTATTTATTTCCATGGAAATTACAATAACAACAACAACAGAAAACTAGCACAGAAAACTAGTCGCCTTACATTTGACTCTGCTCTACCAAATATTTACACTGGGCTTAATTTCACTCACTCAACTCAGAAAGCACTTCTACCTCTCTATAAGGCTTCAACCCTAATACTGAACTTTTGAGATGGGAGGTAGAAATTTCCCCCAGGCAAAAAGGTACCCATTTGAAAATCAGTTAAGCTTGAAGGGATTTTAAAAGAAGAGTAGACACTTGTTAGCAGAACAGCTATGGCAAGGAAACTGGAACTAGATGATCTTTAAGGTCCCATTCTGTGAAAATCCAGTTTTGAGTTTGAGCATGGTTAAAGCTGCAAATGACGAAACTGAAGGTCCTGCATTCCAGAAGCATATGTACAAAGTGTGCATACCAAGGAGCACAGTAAGAGCCATTTGTGTGAACAGGCAATTGCCACTGTTGTGCATCAAATCAAACAGTCTCCTTGGACTTCACTTTGGTACTTGAATGAACAAATTACATCCCATGCATGCACAGATCACGTACACAATACAATAAACTGCCTTCACATTCTTGGCAATATAAAACTTAGACCCGTAATCGTGAAGTAAAACAGTGTGACTATTGTTTTCTCAGTCTCAGTGCTGCAAGCTTAGTAGTACATTTCAGTTCAGGATCACCTGGAGGTAATTTTCAAAATAGCCCTGATAGCAGTTGTGAAGGATTTAGAGGGCACATAGCAATTAACCCCCAAACAAATCTCACAGTTAAGTCCTTCTGAAAAACTCTGAAACTTTGCCAATCACTGGTGTTATCTACAGAGGAGTATATTTCTGAAATTGCCTAATATTCTCCCTTAGTTGCAGCTGTGCTGTATTTTTTGCTTCTTGTTACATTCCATGCCACTCAAAACCAGTTCTACAAAACATCATTCCAGTACTTCAAAAAGGACAATGGGATTGTGCCTATAGTTTCTAATTGACCATTATCTAAAGAAACAACAACGGGTAGCCATTCTAGAAAAATACTTAGTGAGGCATTTAAATTAACTGTCCTGTAAAAGAAGCTTAAAGGCTTTATATGCTATCTGGCTGGACAGCAGCCTCTGGAGGGACAGCCTACTTAGTCAGAGGGTTGCTGCGTGCAATTCAGGTTTGATTGTGCAGCAGTCAGCAGGATGCCTTCTGCAATGAACAGATCCTGATGGCAATGCAATTTTATTCTACATAAAGCAAAAGAATCTGCAGCAAGGACTGAGCAAAGCTCATGATTCCTACTGTAATTATAGCCATAAGAGTTTGTCATGAAAGGAAATTACCAAACTATTTTCTACACTACAAATAGATATCAGGTATTGACATGTGTTCTCCTTTTCCCTGCACACAGTATTAGCTATCGTAGCTACAGAAAACATCAATTTTTCAGACAGTATTATTCCCTGCTAAATGACTTTATTGTTGACAAGCCAGATGCACTCGCTCTTTGAGACTACAAGACATACAGGCATGTGAAGGTGATGATGGAAAACATAAGCACATTTGCTTCTTCTCTGTCACAGCTGCAGTGGAGTTGGAGAAGGACATGGGCCAGGGCACAGCAATATATGTGGCACAACCTTAAGGCGAAGAATATTGGAACATCCCCGTAAGGAGTTGACCTGAGGTCATTCTGTGAAGGCAAACTTAATTCTACAACTACATTATGCATCATTGGAAATGTCCCTTAGATAAGGAGGTAAAACTGTGGGTTTTTTTCTTCTGAATAGAAGAGGCTTTCCTGGACCAGCCTGTTCCTGTGAATGCTGTGCCATTTGCCACTCCCTAATTCTGTTTTCCTCTTTTGGCTATGGAAAGCGTGGCTGCATCGTCCTGATCTCTGTGGCTACAGAAGGCTGAAGGGCTCTTGGATTTATCACTGTCCTATTGATCAATCTTGATGTGAGGCCTATAGCGAATCTTTAGGCAGGTCCATGTTTGCCAGGAGAAAAAAAAAAAAAAAACTCTAGGTAAGAATCAATTTTTCTCACTATGTCAGTCAGAGTTACTTCAGTAGTTCAGCTTTCTTGGCCTCCCCTTCAAACCTGAAAAACAACTAGTTCATTATTTACCAAATGATGAATGAAAGAGTACTTCAAGGTTATTTCACTACCAAATTTAGTCTAAACCAATGCAACTCATTTTTTTAATCTCCTTGACCCCCATTGAAGGTTTGTCTTCAGTAGAGTTGTCATGCAGTGTATTGATAGCAGAAGATTATCTTCTTGCCTACTTCAACACACTTAACGTTAGAAGCCTTAAGAAAATATTTTAATGCCTGAGATCTTGCACAGCAGGTTTGTTACTGCCAATGGCACTAAATTCTGGATCTAAACAGCCTGTGCATTCAGATAAAATCAAACTCATTATATAAACCTAGGGGGAAGTTCTGCAGAAGTCAGGGAAATATGCTGATTAATGCAGCAACACTGGGAACATTAAGTCCTGCCTTTATTTTGCCTCTTGGTTCTGAGCTGAACTCAAGAGGAACAAATACAATAATGTGCAACTGTGAGAATTTCTGGTTCTACATAAACAATTACTACCATGCCCATTCCTTGCTAAATGGGGCAAGACTTCAGAGTTTACAAACTTCCTTGCTCATGGACCATTAACATTTTCCAAATACTCTTTTCTCTGCTGCTGAGCAGCTGTGCTCCAGGTTTTATTGTTAATGTGTAGGGTTACATCTGGATAAGCAGAGCTCAAACTCTGGTGTGGAACCTTGTAGGGCCACAGCTAGCTCAGAATCTCTACCAACAGCATGACTGGTTCACATTCAGGCCGCCCAGAGAACAGTCACATTAAGCTTAGGGTACCTGCAGAGAAATGCAAACAGACTGTAATATCAGAACTCTGTCTTCCTAGTTAAAAAAGACAGGGATCTCATAGAAGTCCAGTGGGTGGCCATAAGGATGGATAAGGATCTGGAGCACCTCCCATATGAAGACAGGCTGAGTAACCTGTTCAGCCTGGGGAAAAGAAGATGGACAGAGCTTCTGATAATGTTTATAAATATCTAAAGAGAGGTGGGAGGCAAATGGATGAGGCCAGGCTCTTCTTGGTGGTGTGCAGTGGAAGGACAAGGAGTAATGGCCTAAAACTTGTACGTAGGAAGTTCCATACTAACATGTGGAAGAACTTATTTACGGTAAGGGTGATGGAGCACTACGACTGGCTGCCCAGAGAAGTTGTGGAGTCTCCTTCTATGGGGATACTAAAGACCTGGCTGGACACCTAGCTGTGCGACCTATTGTGGGTACGTGTTTTAGCAGGGGGATTGGTCTCAGTCTCTTGAGGTTCCTTCCAAACCCTGTGATTCTGTGTATTTCCCCTTGTTCAAGCAATGCATTTAAGCTCTACGGCAGGCGTTCCCTTTTCCACTGAGCAGGGAGTAAGTGACAATACCCTGACTTCATCACTTACGAGCAGATTACACCTTCCTTCAAGTTTGTTTTCTAGTTTTTATAAGTGTATGTATCTAAGGGGAAAGAGAGCAAAAGACTTATTTATTCTTTTTATCTTGTCCTTGAATGAATACAGAGAACAGTGGTTTCCATGCTTTCATACTGTGATGTACCTCGTAGTTTCCTTGCAGAATCATATGAAGAAGTTCACAGTGCTTTCTGAAATGTTTCATTTCTACCTATGCAAAGAACAAGCCCATAAGATCAAGAAATACTTATTAAGAAGTCGAAGATGGTAAAGGGGGAAGCCAATTATTAAATAAAAACTGAAAAAAAAAAAAACCAAAACCCATATCCTGCAGTCTTCTGTTTAAATAATGATGTTGCAGTTAGAAATCAAAGACAAATCACACAATTCTTTAGCCAGAAGGTAGTACATAGGATTATAACTTACTTAGTAGGAAATACTTCTGGGAAAAGTGAAGCAGATGTTGAATAAAAACATAATAATCAGTCTAATTTCACTTTTCCTCCCTCTTTTTGTTATAATGACAATTGTTAGATTAAACATCAACCACGAGTACATAAAAGAGCTAACACATGCAGCATGCCATTGAGCAAAGCATTTGTTTTAGGTACCTAAATAAAAAGATTTATTTTACTAACGAGAAAGCCCATGGTGTTTTGCGGTGAGAAGCTCTTTTCTAAAAACAAAACAAAACCCCACATATATACACAGAAGTTTGCACTTAAAAGCCAACAGCTATATATATATGTACACACATATATGTATTAATATAGAAAAGCTTTTGGGTATGGGGTAATTTATGAGGATCTTCCCAAATTCTTATTCTAATCTTCTAAAATTAAAGCTATTCAATGCCCTTTTTTTCCAAATCCTTGAAAAATACGTTCTTTCAGTGTCCTTCATGACAGGAAGGATTTAAAAATTGTTACTAGTATAATCATTATTGTTGCCATACTAGCGACTGGATTTATTAAGAGCTTTGATTTTAGTTTCCAGAAAAGTAGAGGAAAAAGAAGAAAAAAGGAAAAAGAAGAAAAAAGGAAAAAGAAGAAAAAAAGGAAAAAGAAGAAAAAAAGGAAAAAGAAGAAAGAAACCAACACAGCGCACGATCCAACAATCACACACTCCAAGCAAAACCCAGGCATTAGAAAGATAAAAGACCTATTTCACATCAGATGTGCAATGGCTATAACATCAACAGTGTACTGTTGTAGTGTAATGTATTGCTCTGTACCTTAAACAAAGTTTTCCTGCTAGCATTTTCTCTTACCAAAGGCAATCTTCTAGACCTGTTGTTAGTATTTCATGGTTGTCATTCTACACACATGATGCGCCAACACAGAACTACAATACAAATGGAACTGTTCCATTGTACTGAGAAAGGCAAAGATACACAAGTTTCAAGATTGATTTAAATAGAGTATCTACTGAGAAATGTGTGAAAGTATTTTTGCTTTTTGGACAGAAATGAAGGGTATTTTTTGTATTTGGCATACCTAAGTTTAGAACACCTACACAGAAAAACAAAAGTAGGTTACAAACCAGTACTACTGGAGAGTAGGATTATTACAAATAATTCAGAAAGTGAAGTGCAAGGGAAAAGAAAACTAGATTTTCCAATTCTGCTCATAGACACTGAGAATTTCAGGGCAGGTACTACACATACTTTCTCATCTTAAACAAGTTTGTTATCTTATTTTAAAGCTAAAATACATTCTTACACATAAGCTCTCTCACCAAATGCATGTAAGAACTTTACCTCTTAAAGAAACAGAAATGACAGAAATGGTCTAGATCATCTTAAGGAAAGTAGCAAAGACAGTAACAGAAAAAGGAAATATGGAATTACCTCTTCCACAGGTAACAGTGCAGGCTGTCCACTCTCCATATTGCCAAAAATACTCTGGCTCTCCAATCTCATTCTCATTATTTTCTTCTTTACGAACAGTATATTCATACTTGATTCCAGGGTTAGTCTCTTGAAAGAGTAGCTGGAAAAACAGTATAGTTTATTTAATCATTTATGATTATTATAACCTTCTAGCCCAAAACTTTCAAAGTATGACAGCAAAACAACAACAACCAGCAGGTTTAAAAGCAACCCATTTTGAAGCCTACTACACATTCAGAAATACAGACTGGCAAACCTTTCATTTGTTTGCTGACAATGGCAGACATGTTTCTTTTTAACGCAGCTGTTTGTCATGCAGTTTTGAAAGCTCACGTGTAAGTGGGCCAACATAATTAGCATCCTATTGACATGAGATAATGCAAAGTCCATCCAAGGCTCTGGAAAATGTGGCACTGATTAAGAGCTATTGCCTACCATTATAAATGGTAATTACCCTATCCGTATGTAACAACTGTTAAAAAATATCCAGTAGGTCAGAAAACTAGAGATTTTATTCAGATACTACCTTATTATTATTTTTCACCATTTCCAGATTAAGAAGGAAAATTCTAAGTAGAGCCACTCATGAGTATCACCATTTGACTGATAGGGGAGAGGTAAGAGCATCTTCAGGGGATAAACCGCTGAGGTAATGAATTCTCCTCTTCCTCCTAATGATTTCATTGGATTTGGTTCCTGACAGTGACAAGTGAATACCACTTCATGGACCCTCTCCTATGACCATAATCAAACTATGACACAGGACATATATGTTTTCAGGTAGGATGAACTGCTTTCTAAAATAGCTCAAATGATTTTTGAAAGACAGGATGCTAGTAGAGCAGTTTATATAAAAATATACATATTTTTCCAGCCTCAGTTTCAAACTCAGCTACCATCCAAACCAAATGGACTCTGCTAGAGATCTGCTACTTACCTGAATCCATATTGATTCATTGGTGGGTCCTGGAGCAGTCAGATTTTCTAGATCACCTGTCCTGTCATACTGAAATACTGTTCCTGCCACTTTATATTCACCATTCCACTGGATGATAAAACCTCCATTTAGGTAATATTTTTCTGGGTCTTTACTTCGCACAGCAAGGAAGTTGCCTGCTTCTGCAACTTCTGTGACTCTGATACCCCTTGCACCTTTTGGAATTAACCCAATATCAACATATCCTAAGAGAGAAAAAACAGATGCACGGCGGTAAACAACAAAAATGTCATTGTAGTTTATGTAGGGTATTTTAAAACACTAGATTTGCTTGAAAAAAAGAAAAAAATCTAAGTGCTGGCATGAAGCTTTTCATTTACGTATTTATATACACAGGAGGTTAGCTCAGTGATCCTCACCCTAGAGAGAACTACAATTGCAACTGAAAAAAAAAACGTAAAACAGGAAGTTCACATACAAATTTGAACACAAACTCAAATAGCTTTCTTGATGTTGCTCCTGCCTGGGTTTTAGAAATTGGAAGGATGACAAGATCTACAAGCAAATACTGTAGGAATGTAAGCTGCAGAAGTTTGGTCGCAGTGTAGGTATGTAGTTCCACATCACACACAGCTGTTGTCACACATTAAATTCTGAGAATGACATCCCCATCACCTGTCTTGTGAAATAAGCTGACCCTACTGGCCATAATAAGCGACCTTCAGAATCAGTGGCACACATAAATGCCGGACAACTTAAGTAAGTTACAGCTTGTAGCTCTTTCGCAGGGTATCAGGTACTGGCCCTACTGACATACGTTGCCCATGGTAAAAAGAAATAAAACATAAAGCTACTAAAAAAAAAATAGATCAAATAAATTAAAATATCCACCCATCTGTGTCCCCTCATTTCTCCACCCCCCCCCCCCCCCCCAAAAGACAACAACAAAAAAAGAAACACCACAACCATAAAAACAAACAAACAAAAAAAAGAATTCACTACCAAAAAATAAAGGATCTGTCTACTTCAATCCCTCCGTAATTATTGTTGATGACACCTATTGCGTGTTTCTGAGATTAGCTATGGAAACTGAAATGTTTCAGTCTTTCACAGGGGAAGGGTATAACAAAATCGGGAGGATTACTAAATAACTAGATTATTATAGGAAACCAGAGCTTTGTAAGAAACTAAAGTCTAATGACTTTCCCAAATGTTCTATTCATTCAGTGAAGTGGAGATGTGTTACAAGCAGTGTGTGACTGTACGACTAAAGACTTGATTAGAAGACATACTCAGAAGTGGGACAAATTAAATGTTACGCATGCAAAAATTTTATTGTGTAATTTTCTGAGAGCTTGGCTTTGCAACCTTGGTGTCCTTCTTCCAGCAGATTTTTTTCCAGATGTAATTTGAATAACGTTTGTTCAAAATACCAAATAAAAAACAATTAAAGGTAATTTTCTTTCTGTTGTTAACATAAAAAGTCTGTACCCTGTCAAGTTTTTGCATAATTATTTCTGTCTGAATCACTTACTGTTGCATATAAACCTGATTTTAAATACATTTCAGCTGTCTGATGATAGGTGTTACCATTTGGTCAATGGTTCACACTCCGTCCCTTTGGCCTTCCCTAAATTATCTCCTGATTTCCCAGAACATCAGTTGAATGCCCAATTAATCTTATCTGCTTTTGAAAGCAATACTAATCAGGAGTAAGCTTTTGATTTTATCAGGCAGCACAATATTTTTTTTTGTTGTTTAAAAATGGCGTAGGTGGTGTTTATATAATTGTTCCTGGTTATATGGTTCCATCTGTTAAGATTATCTAGAGATCTGAGATTCAATAACAGTCGAAATGTCAGCTGGCTAACCTGCATGCTGTTTTCATTAAACTCTGCAGCATCCATGCAGTAGGTGCTGTCATACACCTGTGCAATGGCAACTGTTAGGTGCCATTAATTTTTCAATTTTTAACAAAAATTAAATCTATATCTTCCTAATCATGGAGAAGGGTATATGAATAAATTCATACAACCCTTGTAGGCACATGACGACTGGGACTGAAGAGCTTGTTTCTCTTATCCCATTGCTGTAAGTCAGAAGAAATTTCACCAAAGTACTTAGCACAGTATTGCAGATCAGATTACAATCGCGCTAGTTCTCCTTATCACTCCAGCTCCCATCCTGGTCTCCAGTTTGTCATATATGTGAGTTTCTTACTTAAAAATGAAAGTTCCTGAAGCATGATTTTCTTCTAAGCCAGGCTCTAGGCACTATCACAAAAATATACATGAAACAGCACAGGCTTCCCATGGCAAATCAGGTTTGCAGATCAAAGTGCAGTTGCACGCAGCCTTTCCATGGAATAGAAGGAACACTGCATCGTGTAATGTAATGGGGGAAGAATTATAGCCTAGAGATAATCTCTGAAGTGAGGATACAAGAGAATTTCCAATCTCTCAGATTCCTGTCTGCATCATGGCTGTGTCCAAAATTAATCTCAAGCATGTATCAGGCCTCTGTGTGCACTTGGGCAGCAAGGGACTGTGGGAAGTGTTGAATCAGTTCCAATCAGGTTGTTCACAAGGTGTCAGGACTAAGATAAACCTCTGGGTTAAAGTGAATGCAGTCACATTTTCTCATTTGCTTGTCAGTTCAGGAAAATTCAGCCCTTCATAGGAGTGACATGGGCCCAGCTCTGCCTTCTGCCTAGCAGAATCAGACCTCTCCTCATCCCTGTTGCACAATCCCTCGTTTCTTGATTTTCAGAGATTTAAAGGTTCCTAATGAAAATTTGAAAATTTTCCCCTACACACGCTGAAGAGTGAAGGCAGGACAAATCCCTGTTCTTCTGACCACCTCCCTGTCCCTTAGCCACTCTTCCTTTTCCTGGGAAGATTCCTTTGTTTGAACTGCAAAACTTCATTCCTCCTTTTTGTTAATCTATTTACTCTTCATTCTGCCTACCACAGTCCTAAACCCCTGTCACTTGCAACCCATCTTTCTTCTACCCCAACACTTTTCCCCACCAAGCAGCACCATTTATGCTCTTTCCATTGTCTGAATGCTGTGTTCTGCTGTGCATAGTCAGTGTTCTGCTGTGCATAGTAGTATTCCTCTGCAGGCAATGTGAGTAACAGTAGAGATATAGAATCAGAATTGCTCAAGTTGGAAAAGACCGTAAAGGTCATCGAGTCCAACCACAACCTAACCATACTACCCTCACTCTAACAACCCTCTGCTAAACCATGTCCCTGGGCACCACATGCAAATGGTTTTTCAACACATCCAGGGATGGTGAGTCAACCACCTCCCTGGGGAGCCTATTCCAGTGTTTAACAACCCTTTCTGTAAAGAAGTTTCTCCTGATATCCAACCTAAACCTACCCTGGCACAACTTGAGGCCATTTCCCCTCATCCTGTCACCTGTCACCAGTGAGAAGAGATCAACCTCTCTCTACCAGTAAGCACCTTTCAGGTATTGGAAGAGAGCAATAAGGTCTCTCCTCAGCTTCCTCTTTCCCAGACTAAACATCCCCATTCCTTCAGTCGCTCCTCATAGGGCATATTCTCCATCTTTCCCTCCCTTTAAAATGCTCTATCATTAAAAAAAGCAGACATCTTTTGCATCAATCACAGAAAAACTTGTAACTCTGCCCCAGCCTAGATCCTGCTTATGCTTCAAGCTTACTACCCTAAGAGGGCAGCTGGGGCAACTTAACTGACTTGCTAATGAATTTCCTGAAAACAGTGTGGACTGAGTACTGGCTAATATTACTGTCAACAGCCAAGACCATTTGTGCAAAATCAGAGTTCTGATTTGTTTTTCGTCATAAACTCTAATGGAACCCATTACGCTGATAAAACTGTCTGTCCTGCAGCTGTGTTTGGAGCATTCCCCCTCCCACTCCACCCCCCCACGCAAGTTTTTCCATTTTGCATTCAAAGGAAAGGAAAAGCATTCGAAAGAAACTCCAAATAAAAATACAGATTAATTTTTCTTTTCCCTGAACATGAACAGGTAAGACTTCAGGGAAAAGCGATCACTCTGCCCTTCACTGAAAGGATGAATTATTAAAGCTCTTTCCTAGTGCGTCATCACTCTGACCTGGCAACCTAGCTGACTTGCAGATACACTGTATACTGCTACAATACCAGAGTCAAGAAGGACCTAAATTCCGAGGAAAGCTTTAGATTAGAATATTTTGCCTTGCTTTATACTTTTCTGCACCACTGAACTTTCAAAAAAACTCAATTTTTCCTTCTCAGTTGATAGCAGTACATATCCTGAGCTTTGGTCCAGTTTCATTATCTATATTGAATTTATGACCCTGAAGCCACCGTATTTACATAAACCGTTCAGTAGACACACAGCCATTAATCCTTTCTGTAAGACAGAACATGATAGTACTTGTAAATCAGAGTCAAGAATCAGCCAGATGTGAGCATCAGTAAGTGCCATAGATTGCCTTAAAAGCCAAAGAGCCTGCCAACCTTTGCCTTTCCTGACATGTTTTCTTGTTTTCTGCAATAGATTTTGACTTCAGTAGAAGGGAAAGAATCTACAGAAGCAAACAATTATTTTTTACTTAATCTAAAATGATGAAATAATTTACTTAACATTCAATACACACACATACAACCTGCATGGTTGCGGCATCCTCATGTTTTATCAGTGGGATCAGATTTGGAGGGGTATGGGAAGAGCATATCTGAGTGCACAGTGAGAAAAAACTGAAATACTGAAAGTGCTTTTTCCCAAAATTCTAAATTATATATTATTTGCACAAAGAATATTTTATTAATTTTAGTTCCTGCTCCCTCTTAAAGACGTTTTGGCACCAATTCATCCCACACAACTTAAGGACTGTATGTCTCACTGCCATTGGTGAAGAAGGGCTCCGACCTTCACGTGCTGATTGAGACCTCAGTAACATTCCAGGAACTCACTTTTCCATGCTTCCAGCCCAGAGGCCTACCACAGAAACTTCTACAGCAAACAGATGTGCAAAATTCTGCACAAGGAAGAGGCTGTACGTGGTCACTAAAGCCAATGCTATCAAATTAAGGACACTTTGAAACACTTGGTCCAGTGTTTTCTGGGTGCTTTACTTTGTCTAGAGATTCAGTTCAGATTTTCTAAGGGCATTAATTATATAAATAATTTTGTAAATGCACTTTCTATTTTTGGGTTTTTGTCAATATCAATGTAAATTGCACAGGACTGTTAGTCTCTGACATCATTTTTATTAGATGAAGTGAACTTAAAAAACAGTTCACCAATCTTTTCAGGCACATGCAAGATTAATTGTGAAACATCCTTTCGCTATTTCCTGTGCAGACTGATCATTCAGTTTACAATGAAAAGCATTTCTTAAGCCTTTTTTATGTGGATAAACACTTCATCAGTAGAAGAGTTTAAGTAAAGAACCCAATTTACCAGATCCTTCACTTTGATTAAATGTCATTTTCACTGTATGACAGGCAGAACCATCTCCCAGGCAAACTCCACACTGGTCTTCAGTGGCATTGGAATTTATCTCATAATCACAGCCAACAGCCTAGAAGAAAAAAAAAAAAAAGGAATTTCGGAATAAATACAGTCTTCACAATGAAGCTTCAGCATATATATTTTATATATATGTATTAAAAAAATATATTAATATTTTATAACAAAGATGCTAGTAGTAGAGATCATGTAAGTGAAACTCCTATGTATAAATATGAAGTCAAAAAGAACAAAAAACCCACAAACACCACTAGGGCATGAAACATACAGTAGTGACTAGACACATATCTGAACTGGAAATGTCCCACTAAAATGATCTCAACTTTTTGGACTATCCAAAACGTTTAGCACTCATGTCTGCTCTCTTCTATCACAGACTCAACCATGGATTCCCAGAACTAAAATGCAGTAACAGAAATGAAAGACAGGGCATCTCACCAGTGCCTCAGAGAAACTCCAATATCTTACCCACAGACTAACACAAATATTTCACAATGTTTCTTCAACAGATGTAGAACAAAAGCTATGCACAGGAACATATGCTTTGAATCTGCATTAATAACGGCACATGGGGCAAGGATTACTTGCTAAAGATTCACTTACTGAACATGCTGAACTTATACAACTGTACCCAGCCAAAGCCAGAAAGCAACTCTAGAAATGACAGACCACTTTCAGATCACTGTGTCATGTTTTGTAGCAGTCCTAGTGAAGAACTACAACTGTAGACAAATCCTCTGACAACTCAAACTTGTTCAGTAGCATCAAGTTTTACAGCTTTTTCTTCCCCAGCTTGCCAGCACAGGGCAATGTATCAGACTGAAAGCTCTGACAAAGACTGATTTTCCATTCATTTTTGCTAGGGGGGAGAAAGTGAGAGAAAAAACATATTCATTTTGAGTTAGGAAAAACTTCTTCTTTGCCAAAACCAAAATTCCCTGTACTAGTCTATTACACTTGAAGAAAATCATCTTTTAGTTCTGGGGAAAATTTTTGTCTCTCTTTAAGAACTAGGAATATTTTTAAGTTGAAGTGTTTTAACACAAAAATGTGGCATAAAAATAATCTGAAGTTCTTTAAATCTTATATCCATTTATCAGAATCAAAGTAGCATATGTCCTAGATGAGAAATCAGAGTGCAGTGTGGGTCAAACTGAAGAGTTAGGTTCGTGCCCACGTAGAAAGCAGAAAAGGCTTTCATCATCTGAATTAACCTGGAGGTAAATATAATGGTTTGGAGTTCCCTGAAGCTTCTCTCTCCTATAAAAAGAGCTCATCTGTCAAAGGAAAATCAAGCCCTAAAGTTTCTGTCAGGCTTTGTTCTAATACAATACAACAAAAATACAGCAGGAAAGGAATCCTAAAATGAATTCATTCAAGATGATTTTAAGCAGCCAACTTTGGAAACGTTAAAAAGTATACAGCACAAAATAAAACCTAGACTGTTAAGTACTGTTAAACTTTGCACTTTTTAGACTATTGGTTTTCAGAAAAAGAGGTGTATGCATAACAGCACTCTTGAGCTCCTTGACATCATAAATCTCTTTAAATTACATCTGCATTTCAGCTACTTTTGTAACAAATGAATATTAATGAATTCTGAAGTATATTAACAGCCCTTTGTACCAGAGCCCGTCATCATTACTGAGGAGCTGACTGCAGCTTCCCAACTAAATGAATCTCCAATTGCATTGTTCCATGTTTGCTGTGTGTATCTGTATGTATTCATCTGCAGTGTACTGTCATGCAGATAGTACACGTTTGGCAGTGCTCGACCTTCATTTATTTGCCACATAAGGAGCATGCTACAACATTTGATCAGGTTCTCCTGGAACTGATTTTTTTCAGTCACACATAATAAACACAGATATTTTTTTTTGTTTGATTTGAAGAATACTTCAATAAATAATTTTGTCTGCCTCCATCCACCTTAAAAATTACATCTGGGCAATCATTAAAAAAAAAAAAACTGTTTTGAAAAATGCATTGAATTTTGGGGGGAATGGAGTTGTTTTCAAAATCACACTGAAGTGCATCAACACTTATGTCACTCCCCATTTTCTGTTCCCCCGTTTCCATATTCTAGTTTCAATCTGAAATTACTTTCAAATTTTGACATGAATTACTGCATCATTTAAATCCCTTAGATGTTACATTTCTTGATTTATTAAGCACGTATTAAATAAATAAAATCCTGTTTAGCTTAGAGAGAACAGAGGCAATTCTGGTCAACTCTTTGGCACATCCCCACCCCAAAGGACATGGCTGGTTGGCACTCTGGGTGACGAAAACTACCTGACAACTTGCCTCTTCTGACACTCTGGCTGGTGTGTATGCATACTGTCACTTGCAGAAGAGTTTGAGGTGCTGCTATCCTCCGGTGTGTTACCACCTCAGACTCAGTCCCAGTATAGTATTCACACTTCACAGGTCCTAAATTCATTCCTAGTAAGCGTTTTTTTTTTCAAAGTTTTGTTCACTTGTTTGTATCAGTGAAACTCCACAGTGCTTTGTGCTATCATGACGTCAAGTTAAACTTGCAGAACACAACCAGAGCCTGGTTGTATCTAACACTTAGTGGTCATCAACAGTGTCTCAGACATCTGGAAGCCTATCATAGCAGACTGCCTATGATTTAGATGACCAGCTATAAGGGATAAGGCAGTAGTTAAAAGTTTTTCTCTGCTGATTTTCGTCAAAATAAACTTTCAGGTGCAAAACCTGTCAACTTCTCTAATATCCCCTTGATGTACGAAGAGCTGGGTATCCCCTCTTTTGATTCTGATCCCCTTTTACCTTCAGTACATCAGCTCTTGTAATCTTCCATAAGCTTTTGACAGGGAAGCCTATCTATTAATCAAGGTACAAAGCCTTCTTCATATTCTACTGCTTTTTTCCTGTCAATCTCAGAGGAAGAAACACCTGAGCTTTTACTCTGTGCACCAGTGATTTAATGAGCAGCTACAGGAACTCCAAGGAAAGGCCTCAAGTTAATGATGCCACTTTATATAATAATATTATCACTCACATTTTTACAGAAGTTTCAAAAAACACTCATCTGTCTCTTTAATAACAGCACTTCATCAGCACCTTTGATGCCTGCTATGAAAAAACAGTGGCTGTGCCAAGATGGTCTCTCTTGATTCACAGAAGGCCACTTTAAAAAAGAGGGAAAGTTTATTCTCTCTGTTAGCGATGTGTCTTTCACAGATATATCTCGGCATCAAGGACCATATTTATGAGAAGTACAGAATGTTATAGAGATAAATACATGCTAAGAAGGTTCATGACTCAGTTTTTACCTCCAAGCATGTAGCTACTCAACCAAGGATGGACTAAATCATAGAATGTAGTACTCAGATGAGGTACTCAAATTACTCAGACACCACTGTAATGAGTGCAGAACGATTCTCCATCTGGCAAAGAGCTCAGACCTACACTTGTTAGCTAAGGATGCAGTACAATTTATATTTAGCACTTCCTAAGAATGTAAAGAGATAGGTACATGGCTATCTTTCTTCACAAGATGCATTCTCTGGTGTATCTACTGTACACCAAGCACTCTTGCTAACAGTCTATAAGAAGTTAGTAAAGTCAGTGTAGTCGGTTTTATCATTAGACCAAAGCAGTAACAAGCTGCTCTGGGGAGTCCTGCAAGTTGAACTTTATTTTCTGTTCTGTGCACACATTTACTGTTAATCAGAAAGCAGGGGAGAAAATGTTTCAAGTGGACAAAATATATATTTTTAACCATGCAAATGAAAAATCCAGAGATAGAACCCCAACACTGCATGTTTTGCTACTAGGCAATACTAATGAGTGTTTTGGAGCTTCTTATTCAAACTTCTGAGAAGGAAAGCAAAAAAAGACGTTTTCAAGTTTTAACATTCTTGTCAAATAAGCATTTGCTGGTAGAAAATGCGTATTCTTAAAATGGTTTCTGTTCACCTTTGTTGGCTACTCATGCTTGCTTGAGTAGTTATACCCAGTAATAGTTTATCTAGTGTGAGCTGTCAGACATTCTGAAATCACTGAACATATTTCTCTTGTGAGTACTATTTAGTCTGAAAATCTCTAAGACTGAACAAATCAGTCCTCAGCTACTCTACTGCACTGGCACTGGTGACCATGTCCAGTAGAAGCTCTACAAGATAGCACAATACGATCATTTTCCTGCCAATTACAGCCTCTGATTGCAGAAGAGAAAACAATTTCAGGGTGCCAATTAGTGTCTCTGCATGGGCTGCACTCTGTGTCAGTTCAGATCTTTCACACATAGCTATACATTTCCCTTAGCAACACAGTAATAGCATCAAAATATGATGTTGTAACATGAACGGAATCCCTTTGTTCCTTCCAATCATAGAGGCTTCTATTTTGATTTTCCTCTGACATTTGGAACAGTTTGTAGCAGACATCACCACATCATATATGATGATATTTGCTTATAAGCAAAGGAAGGGATGCTGCAGAGGCCCCCAAGAACGAAGCATGTGGACTGCTGTTCCAGCGTAAGTCAAGCCTTTGTTTCACTCCCTAGCTAAAAGAATGCTGGAGGCGGTGCAATGACCCCATATCTAGCAGAAGGTCACCTTCTTACAAGGCTAAGAATGACCGTCACAACATGTACATTTTCATGTGTTTAAGTAAACAGCTCCAGCAGTCTTTCATTAGGAATCCATTTACGTGAACTTTAATTTCCACCTTGTCACTCCAGTGAATAACACATTATTTTTGTTATTCATTAGATTTATTTCTAGACGTGTCCTCCTCCCTTTTTTTTGCTTTCCCCAATCTTCTATCCTAGATATGCAGCAGCAATATTTTCTACAACTGACCTAAATAACAAGCCTAAGATTTCTGCCAAATTGACTGTTAAAGCAGATCTGGAGACTACATGCAGGTTATTAAAACAAGAAAAGAAAAACAAAACAAAACAGTAGCAATTAGGTTCTGAATCTATTACATACATGTTCTTGTGCACCCTATGCCAGTTGAATGTGCTGTGTTAACAAGAAACCATTGTGTGCCATAGCATGTGTTGCAAATCAGATTCATTTTCTGTGCCCTTTATAATTGCCCCATTTATCAAGTGCTTTTCTAACACACCTGAGACTAGCTTCATTACTGGTCCTACCACACAATGTGGAGGCAAAAATAGTAACCTGAATTGCCTTGGCCATGTTACAGGAAGGAAAAGTAATTTATTTCCTGCTGCATGGTAACTAAAAGGAAAACAGCCAGAGGCATTGTCCTTTTGCCACTTCCATCAGGAGAAATTTTTCTGTCAGATTGGCTGCGGGAGGCAGATGCAAGGAGTCCTTGCTGTCACTGAGGGTATGTACTGGACCTATTGCCAGAGTATCAAAGTTACATGAATGCTACATTATGCTTCAAAGCTCTTCCTTCCACTTGTATCCCACACTGGCCTCCAAACTGAGAAATCACAATCCTGTCATGTTGGCCAAGACATTGCCTTAGACAGGGAGAGATATGTCCTGATGTGCCTATTTCACTTACAATTTGTTTAGACGTGGCTGAAACAATGTCCTGTTGGGCCAGCACTGGGAGGAAGAGACTGAATCAATAATGAGTAGCAGTAGAACTACTACAAGAAAAAAAAAAAGTAATCTGCTTTTTAACAAGAAAAAAAAACAAAAACAAACCACAACCAAACACTTTTCGCCCTGTTATGATGCTGTGTACTTCTCCAATGCAACATTAATCCCTGAACATAATAATTGTGCATTACTACAGAGAACAGCTCAAAGATTTGCATGACTGAAGGTCATTAAGCCTATAAAAATTCTGTGCAGCAGATGAATGCTTGTTATAAACAGCAGAGTTGCCAGATCCTTCACTGTCAGTGTCTGCACTATCTCAGTGTATGTACCACGTAAGCTTTCACTTCTAGGTAATGCCACAGCATATTTGACAAGAATCCTCAGTCTGGAAAACTCATGTATACACACTGTTCAACACATATACCACAGTGGCAGTATCTTTCTTATTAACTCTATGTGAGCAATCAAGTGTTCTAATAAGAATTAGAGTCAGCTTGGGGTAAATAATTTAAAGCATAGGGAGATATGATATGTTTAAATGTCTTCTAAATAAAGGAAAAAAGAAATAGTACCCAAAGGAGGAGGGCAGAGAAATATGGTTAAATAGCAAACTAGTCATGATATATCTTGATGATGTTAAGTAACATTTCTGACTGATCTTGCTGACTGCCTCCATTCAGAATCATGTTTGGCATTGTGACAGGAGGCAGTTCAAGAAGAAAAGCCAAGATAGATGTAAACAGAATAAAAGAGTTAAGAGGATGGCATGTCTCTTCTCTTTATTAGCACCACCTGGAAACAAAACCTGGTGGCAACCTCAGGCACATAACTTTGAGATACCCCTTTGCTGTCACTGGTTCCAGTGTTGAGTGATTTAACAGCTTTACATATTTAGGGAGTTCCTCTTCTGTTTAATTGTCAGAGTGCCAATATCCTATTTGCCAAGTCCTCCAATGCGGTACCAATTCCAGTTTGTCCTTGAATCAAGAAGGCAAGCTCTAAAGAAATACTGTACCAACATGTAACAGGTAAGGCTTCTTTGAACACTGAGGCACAGGCAATGCTACTGAAAAATTAGGCTTTATATATTGGACAAATTGCAAAGACCAAGAGAATCAGCACTGGTATCTGTGCTTACTTTCCACTTGACAATGCGAATCATGGAATTGCCAAGTTGAGTAGGCAAGCATTCAGTAAGACTCAGATAGTTAAAATGAGGCACCTCAACCCACACTTAATCATCTAGGTAAGAACAATTTAATTGTCCATTCTGAGCAAAACCATGGCTATTTGTGAAATCAGATTATGATCAGCTGACTTCAAGAGATTTAAGTTCTAGGTTGATTATGAGTCTACCTATCTTGTGTTTTTAAGTAGCCATTACAAAAAGTTTGAACTTCCTTCTTAAATAACAGCTGCTTTGCAAACCAAGCATTATTTTAATAGAAAAAAAAAAAAAGTGAAGCACATTTGTGAGATGTAGACTTGAAAATATTATGAAACACTGCTGTTAACATTTCTTGAGGTTTCCACATTATAATAAACATGTTGCTATTGGAGTGCATGAATTATATACCAGACTAATACCCTTTAATGCATTTCTAGATTTACTCACTATGATCTATAATGTAGGTATTGTGTTTAGCTACCTCGACTAAAATATCAGTGAATTATATTGAGAGGTACTTAAAAATGCTTCTCCTCAAGTGTTATGCAGGGTACCTATTGCAGATAAAAGCATGCTGTCTTTCAGAAATAAGAGCTATTTGGGTAATTTATTCATCACTGAGTATCATTTGTGGCAGCTGCATGATGATATAATTCACTCCATGATTCCGACTCCAATTAAATTCGATGCAGTAGTTGACATGTGAAAGGGTGACAAAACCATATTTATGGTAGAGACTGTGCATTGGAGGAAATTTTTTAGAGACACCTTGAGCCCTAAGAACTAGTATATCTGGTATGTAGAAACTGCAGTTAAAATAACTTTTCCTTTGAACTCTGATCCATCATTATGCCATTTCTGATATAGGTATAAATCTGAATTGTCACAGGCAAGGTTAAACACAGAAAACATACAGAACCTATAATGAGCCATAGTGACCCCAATCTATTTAATGTGGAAATCAGAAAATTAAAACATAACAAAGACAGCCTTCTGTGTTTAGTGCATTCCATCTTCTTAGTGAGGTTCAAAAGTACCAATACAATATGCAACATTTACATACTTCAGTATGTTAATCTTTGTTTCCAGCTGGCTTGAGCTGCTCACTGCCAGTCAACACATTCACCATCATAGTTAAAAGAGCCATTCTGGCTCTCAGCAAACCAAACGGAATCTCTTCTCTTTGAATTTGAACAGAATCTCAGTAACTCCCTCTCACAAATGCATGTCCTGCAAGGAAAATTTATAACAAATATTCTGTTGGTCTTCTCTAAAGCAGAGTAGCTACTGATGTGCAGAACATGCAGAGAACCTTACATTTATTCTTCAGTAAACAGAAGGTTACTGAACTACATACTGTGTTTTTGCCAGTTAACTCATTGTACCGCATTATTCAATTTACTGTTGTAAAGGGAAATTATTCTTATTATCTTCAAGAGCAAGCGCCTGGTCCTATTACAAGTCAGCCCACAACTGTTATTTAGTGTGCAATACTGAACTGAATTTTCAAAATCAAACCATGTAGTAGAGATAACTCTAAAGCTATAGTTCATGAAAATCACCAGAAACAAACAGGCTCTCTTAAAAATATTAAAATAGAGGAAGAAAAGATGAGTTTGAAGGTACCAGAAGAAATCAGGCTAACGGACTTAGTAAAAATGACAGACATAACTCTAATGTCTACTTAGAAAAGCTAATTCTGTGGATTTATTTCTATGAGTATTAAAAATGCAATCAAATGAACGCTTCATGTGGATCTTCCAACAAAACAAAACCTCAAAGCATTAATTTTTTCCCCTTAACGATATTAAAAAATGTAGAGAAAGAAACATGCAAACATACCCAATACCTTACACATGCCATTAATACAGATATCTCGGCTGTGCCTTCCTTCAAAGCAGGGAGTACCATCAGTGACTGCATCCAACATCTTCTCTGAAAAATGGTGATCTATTGGGCGGCAGTGGAGCTCACAGGGGTTAGCTGAAAGGAAAATGAAATAATTTCTCAGAAAATATTTCAGCAGGACATTGAAATGTAATGTACAGGGAATAACAGTGTATCTTCATTATACCATCCACCCACTTTCTCTGGCATTTATTGACAAGTAATGGCATAATTAGAAGCAATTAACAAAGCCACAGTACTAACACTAACAGAGTGCAAGAGGCCTGATAGATGCAGCTAGCACAGAGAACAGCTGGAGCCCAATGTCCTCACACCTCCACACATTCCCTCACTGATATATTAACACCCTACTGAGTCAAGCAATAATGAGGTCTTCAGTTGCAAAGGAGAAAAGGTCAGAAAACCAGCTGTCATCAGTGAGGGGAAAAGAGGAAGCAGGGAGTAAGACTGTAAGAGATAAGCAACTGTTTTTCATCAGCTGATGAAAACTGAGTGATTTCAGGTATATTTTACAACTCATGATCAGCGCTGCCAGCTCTCTCAGGGAAGCAATGAAATGACTGCTTCTCATCTTTAGTATGTCAGTCAAGGATCATATCACTGCTTATTTTCAGATATTTGCTGGCAGTTAATAAATTATTTCAGCCACTCCACTTTTTTTCCTGGTTGGCAATTTATGAAATAGAGATAATGTTGGTAGGTCTGACAGATCCAGGCTGTTCTTGTATAGATGTGCAACAGGAAAAACTGCAGCAAAAGCAATCTGTGGGTCTCTAAAGCCAAATTCTCCACAATAGGCCTGCTTAATTCTAGTCTATGCATGGATTTAGAAAAGCTAAAGAAAAACAATGGAGAACAAGAGTCCGAAGAAGGACAAAGAAGCTGTGAAGAGTTTTATGGGGAGTGGATAAGGGAACTAGGACTGTTCAGAGGAGGCTCAGGGGAGACCTCATCATTCTCTACAACTGCCTGAAAGGAGGTTGTGGCGAGGTGGGGGATTGGCCTCTTTTCCCAGGTATGACTGGATGAGAAGTAATGACCTTAGGTTGAGCCAGGGGAGTTCAGGTTGGATATGTGAAAGAATTTCTTCTCAGAGAGAGTGGTAATGCATTGGCAGAGGCTGCCCAGGGAGGTGGTGGAGTCACTGTCCCTGGAGGTGTTCAAGAAGTGTGGAGATGTGGCTCTGAGGGACATGGCTAGTGGGCATGGTAGAGATAGGTTGATTGTTGGATTACATAGAGGTCTTCCTGATCTTAATGATTCTATGAAATGTGTACCTGCCTTGCCTCACAGATACTGCTCCTTGGGAACTGGAAATCCTGGAACTCAGGTTTAGGAGAGTCCAAGGACACAAGTTTGGTAAATAAGTTGTATAAACAGAAATGAGTTAGAACTGAAACCAGGATCAAGGCCAAGAAAGACAATCTCTGCCCTCAAATTAACCATTTAGAAAGTCTCCAGCACTGTCAGAGCTATTTGACTGAAAGAAAAGCTCTCCATGGTCACATCCATGAGGGCCGGCAGCTGGGGAACTGTCCTAACCATCTGTCCTGTTCCAAGACCCTGGTCAAGGCAAGTGCCACAGCAATTTGCTTATGCTCAACAAAATGAAATCCTTTGAACAGCAATGCAGTAGGTGTTAAAAATATCAGCTTTGGGAATTTTATGGGACCAATATTGAGCCATTTTAATAAAATCTCTCTGGTTGTTACAGAGGGGCCTCTACAGAGTCACAGCTTCATCCTGTATCAGCATGAACAAAAGCTGCTCGCTTCCCTGTTCTGAAAGCCATGCAGGGTAACTATAAATGGATACCCTAGCTGATGAATTTCTGTTTCTCTTCCCTCCTTTGTTGATATTGCTTCTGTCATACAAAGAACTGCATTCAAAATTGAAGGAGTTTCTAGTAATGAGAAGAATTCAATTTTTTGCTAATGCAAAGAAACCAAATCATTTCCTTTAAAGGGATTTATGCTTTCGTAGGGGGAAATTCACTTTTATTGCTCTGATCTGTACAGCACCAATATACACACAGCACCATGATGTGCACAAAACTGGGAGCAGCTCCTGGCCCCAGGGTGCTTGCAATGCCAGCACTGATTCCTGCACAGTCTTAGTTTTAATTATTAGCCTAATTCATGTAAGCATAATTTCTGTAGAACTGGGACCCAGAAACTAAAAAAAGAGGATCCACCAGGAAATCCAAAACCTTAATTAGGAGCTTTGTGTTTTTCCTCTTGTCAGTAGAGCTGAAATGGTGCCTAAAACCTGACAAGAGTGACATGTGTGTGTCTTCTCAAATTAAGATGTCTTCATAAAGAAAGGGCAGTAGAAGGATTAGTGGCAGAGGAAACACATGGACTAAGGGTATGAAACTGGAGGAAATCAAGTTGAAAACAAGTCATATTCAAGAATATCAGCAGAGATGGAGCTATAAGTCTCAGGCAAGAACATAAAGTTTGTAAACCTTATCAGTCCTCAGCCCCTCTGTGAAAACTGTTAGACATAACATCTGTCACATTTATTTTACTTTTATCTGCAGCAGTCTTTTTTTCTTTCTAATTTGATTTCTTTCATGCTCTAAAGTTTGTTTCACCTTGGTTGCCTTCTCAGTGCACCAGTTTTTAACAGCAAAGCACAGTAGTCAGTATGTCAGAAGACTTCCAGTTAGTCTATGACCTGCTCAAAATTCATCCTGGCATAGATTTTATGTAAAGCCATTCCAGTTTTACACTGTTCAGAATAAAATATGTGAAATACTAGTCTGATATCTGCATCTCCTCCCAAGCTGTATGTTGGCATAACAGAATGATATCCAACTCCATTTCAGAAATCAATCAGCAAGAAAAACTGCTTACATAATCCAGTCACAATGATGGTCTAAGTATACAGCTCAGAAAGAGTTCGAAGGGAAAGATAATCTTCCTTGACAAGCCAAATGAAGAAGTAAAAACAAATAATAAGCAAACTTCCAGACTTGCAAAGCCTCAGGATTCAAAGGGCTTTCTAGACCTAAAAGCTTTCCTGTTTTCCCTAATTGTAGTAACAGGTCTAAAAATAGATCCTACCTGTACCACAAACATTGTGTTGCTTTTCTTCTTGTCAGTTTTCTATGAAGTCCCACTGGAAATGAGAGGATACAACTCCGTCCCAACAAACTCACTCTTATTTACTATTTTATACCCCTGTTCTTATTCTTAAACTATTACCTTATTTCATCTGCATAGAAAGCTGATTAGGGCACCACTGAAGAAATTATCCAATCATTGTATTAGCCTTTCATTTTCTAAAATTATTTACTCAACATTATTATTTTTCACAGCTGAGTCCAGAAACCTAATGAAGTATCAGGACTCCATTATTCTAGGACTGTAAATAAACCAGACCAGAATCAGTCACAGTCCATCAAAAGTCTAATATTTTAAACAAGAGACAGATACAAATGTAGAAAGGTGTTTTATCTTCTATTTGCAGTTAGAGAACTGACACTAGGAAAATTCATTACCTGACATGACTCAAATGGAAAGACTGACACTGAATTCACATCTTTTAAAACCTACATGAGACTTCAGGAAAAAAAAAAAAAAAGACTAAACAGATCAGTGTATGCATTAGGGTTGCTCAGATGAAAATTTTCAAAGCAGCTGGTTCAGTTTCTATTATATATTCTATTATATATTATATATCTAGCAAATTTGATTAACTCATGATGAGACTTTAAAAAGACTGTCATCTTCGGAATTTTTAGAGCCAAAATACACAGAAAATCTCACAGTTGAGCCTACATGTGAAATACTAAATCCAAATGTTAAATACTCAGTAATGAACACCTGGGTAAAAACACATGTTTTACCCATGTTTACCCATTCCTTCACATGTAGGATTGAAGCCACTTTGACTACTCCAGCCTGGGCTGTATTTAAATTGCATTAATTATAATATTAATTCTCCAAACCCTCTAGGTAACCAGAAATAAAGAACTCCATGTGTAACCTAAAGCGCTTTTTTACTTTTCTGGTTGCTACTGCTTGTTCTGACTTTCACAGACACGAAGAACTGCTGGAGCCTGCACTCTGGTTCTCTTTATACTACCTGAGTTGAGGGTATCAGAACTGCATTATGAAGTACAATTACATGAAACTTGATGTCAAATTCAAGTGTGAAAGCAGAAGAGTTACATTCACACTGAACTAATAAGACCACAGGGTCTTGCTTTTCAAACTCAGTTACAAGGGGCTTTATAGCTTCTGACCCTATGCAATACACCTTTTGAAACTCTTTTCAAATAGCTTACATTTAATTCAATCTCTTTTCAAGAGCAACACTTATTTTTTTTTTTTTAAGAAAAATTCCTTTAAACTGTATTTTTTTAATTGTTTGTCATTCATGCTGCTCTTCTGTGAACCTCTTCCAGATTGTCTGTGTCATTCTGGCAATGCATTGGCTCTAGTTGGACATAACATATTAGTTGAGATGCCTTCAATGCTCAGCATTCCAGAAAAATTGCATCTTCTGTTTTATTCACACTGCTCACATCCTGCACCAAGAATATCATGCTGTTTTGAACCGGGACAGGGTCAGTCATAGAAGAATACCAGATGTAATGGAATCCCAAGTCTAAGAGTTCTCTTTAGTAGCCATTGACTTAGTTGTAATCAGAACAGGGCTAAGGAAGCAAGACAGAAAAGCTGACTAAAAATCCTGAAATTCGGGATTATGACTTTTTTTTTTCCCTGTGTATATCAGAATAGAATTCATATTCACAAACTGTGAACAGAACAATATGAAGATAACCAGAAAAGAGCTTGCTCACTGCTCAGAGTAGAAATACAGAATGTGAATGTTTCTCTTACACACATCACAAGAATCACAAGAGTATGAATGCTGGTAGGGTCGCTTCAACGTGACAGAGAAGGATGTGAATAATATGACTGCAGGGAGATGATAAGGCCTCAGTATTTTTTTTCCTCTCTCTCACCAGTTATTAGAGGTGGGCCTTCACTTCTGAAACCCCTGTCAATCTGAGTTTGTGGGAAGTCAGAATTGGATAAGGAAATCCAAAACAAAGAAAATTAGAAAATACAATCATCAAACAGACCAAACATGTAAAAGGAAAGGTATTTTATCACACTAACCTAACTTCATGCTCCAAAAGAAAGTTTAATTCCTAGTCAATGACAGCAGAAATAATAACTTCCACTGTTAGCTGAGGCCCTGTGAGTATCAGTACAGATCTTATTTGACACACAGGCATGTTTTGGAAGAACTACAAAATTTCCAGTACTTTAGCTACATAAGGCCTATCTGCCACTACATGAGATGATCCTGGCAGTGACTGAGAACAGAAAGTTGTTTACATGATTACTTTTATCACTTCAACCTAAGACTCACACTGACTACACTGACTTTAAATCCCAGGTAGCTATCACGTTCAGATAAATGTAATTTGTGAAAAGGTATGAATTAAATGGATGTGAGCCCAGCATAATGGCCAGAGAAGTTCTTTAGTGCCAAATTCTGCATATAGTGTCAATGCAGGGACCTGAATCAAGCAATTCAGAAAATACCCTGGCCAGAGCCACTGTATGCTTTAGCCACATTTGAACCTCAAAGTCCTCTTCATATTGAGACCCTCAGGGGTACTGATGTGCTCTATTGTGAGCAGATGGTTTACTGAGCTCCACAGTAAATCTAAAGTAAATCTGTGCAAGCCCCTACGAGGCTAAAACTCATTTAAAACAGGAGGAAAAATCTCCAAGTATTTATAACCTCAAACATAATTAGTCTAGGTAACAGCAATGTATTGTTCACTCCTTTTCTTCCTGTTTGCTTGTTAAAGCTACGTGGTGCATACTGAGCTATTCATAAGAAAATCTTTGTTCTTTTATAAGGGTACAATTTACACAATGTAGAAGGACATTAAAGCAGTGTTTAATTAAGTGACAATGACTAGAACAGGGCTATTGAAACTATGAAATCAAAGATGCAAGGGTTCATTCACCATTACCCTTTTTCTAGAAGGATGAGGGAACACAGAAATTACCAGCATCTAAAAAATTTCTAGCTCAGATTTTCATCTCAACTAAATGTTTTCACACAAAAACTGTTATATCACTCAGGGTTTGGGAAATCTTCAGAACATCTTCTTTTACCCTTACATCACGTGTACAGGATGAGAGAATTGAAGATGACTGATAGTAAAACATAAGCCAAAACCTTCTCAGGAGCCTGCTTAATGTAGGAACAGAATATGACTGAAATGCTCTGAAAATTCTTTAAAATTGGATGACATTAGTTTAAATGCAACCAAAACTTGAAAATACAGAAGAAACTGCCCACTCTGAAGCAACCCCAGTACCAATAACAAGTAGACTTTTATACCAATTTGAAACTCTGGAGTAGGAGCAATAATATCCACAGAAGAGAAGGAAAAAAGACCAGACCAGACTAGTCTAGACTAGAATAGAGTAGAATAGAATAAAAACAGTTGTAAGAGACTTAGAAAGATCAAGTCCAACTGGCTGACCACTTCAAAATTACAAGTTGAATTTTGAGCTTCACTTTTTCTTTAAAAAAATTACACAGATAGCTTCTTCTGTTTACTCCTTAAATTTCTGCATAAACCAGATTGGTATTAACTATTGCCCCTATACTTAGTAATTAGATGTTACAAAGCAAGCAATAAGGCAGATGCATCACTCTTGTTTCTATAATACAGAGCACTTCATTACTGAACCTGTTGAGGAATTATTTCCTTACTGCAGTGACAGGCACACTTACCACAAACACCCAAGTTAGGAAATACTAAATATATATTTGTGTCACTGAAAAACTCTGCTTATTAGGTGCCATAATGCCTGCAGGCCTAAACATGCAGCTCTACCCCACACTACTGCACTTCTTTTTCTGGGGTTGACACTGGGAAAGACAGGTCAAGTCTATCAAAACTAACTAGCATAAGTATGACTTCAACAGCTGTTATGAGTGTAGTATCTTTTCAGGAACCAGTCTGTTTGTGCTCACGGTCAGTATTGCTAGAGCTCTACAACAATGTATGCCTTTGCAGATTCACAAAAGGCTTACTTGTTGGTGGAGGCACATAAAATTTTTCTAAGTACTTAGAAGACTTTTAATTCAGGAACTTCTGAACCTAAATAGATGCTTCCCATAGATCTGTAAAATCATACAAGAAATTTAGAAATTCATAGCTTCATACCTGTGTTATAAACTGGCACCCAGTGGTAAAACTCATTTTGGTAGGGAACTGTGTCAAACTCAGTGCACTGCATCTGACGAAAAGTTGGCAAGCCTTTCCGACAGGGGCTAATGTTACACATGCGATAGCGTTTCCTTTCTCCGGTGCAGTAGTCTCCTCCAAACTGTGGTCTACAAAAAGAGCATTGAAACTGAGATGTGATATTGGGATAAAAGTAGTTTCAAAAGAGCAATGACTTTCAGGTTCCAGTGAGAATCAGAAACCTTTATAGGATGAACATGCCTTTCACATGTTCAAATACTTGAACGTGCCTGTATGAAGTATAAGGATCTAGAGATACCCTGTATCTTGGTACAGGCAGGATGAAGTGCTTGTACACTGTCCAGCTAAGTTAATGACAAAATTGTCTTATCAAACAATCTTCTCTAAGACACTGTATTTTCCAGACTGTTTGACAGTTCTTCCAGAAAGATCAGTGATTTTTCAAAATTAGGTGTAGGGTCTTCATGAACTCAAGTATGTATTAGAAAACTCTGCCCATCACATTCTGTACCTATCAGTTCATGTATATAAAGCTGAAAACAAAGCTGATGACTAACACAAAGCATGAAAGGCAAGTCTTTGATTTCCTTCAGGAACAGAATGCTACCTATTGTTCCCATCCTTTGTATGATTTATAGCATTTATGCAAAGCCTGCATGCAAAATAACAGGATTTTTTTTTTTCATTTTTCTGTAGAAATAAGCTCCACGGAAGGTAAGGATTAAATAATGAGATAATGATTGTATAAGGTGAGCTAAGTGAATTTCACACAAGTATGCTTAGCTGGGGAGATGAGGTTCAGTCTGTTTTGCAGCAGCACTCAACAGTAAACCAGAGTCACACAGAAATGTCTCCTACAACCTAATTACCACTAAGATCTTGAATGAAAGGTGTGAAAAGATTGTGTACTCAGCTTACTCTGGGTTATCACATGGTCTCTCTGCGCTCTGAACTCCTGCCCCGCAGGTCCTTGTGCAATGGGACCAGGGCGACCACACACCCCATCCACCATGGATTGCTTCTGGAGTTTTGCCTACTGTAATGCACTCACCAGAGAAGCACCACTGAAGAGAGAAGACAAATGACAAACAAGACTATTGCAAACATAGAAAAATTTTACATTAACTGCTTGCTATTTCAGTTCCTGAAGATTGACAACTTCGGTGGAAACTGAAAAGCGGATATGAAAGGGTGCCTCTCTTTTACAGCTAAACAATAGCAGAGATTCTCACGGTTTTTCTGCAAACATTTTGCAGGCACCAAACCTCACAGTCACCTTGTTTTCTCCACACCGAGTTCCATCCGCAGCAGCATCCAGCTTAGAGCGGCAGGAGCCTTTCACTGAGCACCAGAGTGTTTGGCAAAGGTTCTGGAAAAGAAAGAAAGCTGCTGCAGAATGAAGCAGAGCTCAAGAACTCCCATGGCTAAGAGCTTCAAAATATTTCCCACAGATATGTACATCAATTTACAAAACCTTACAAGGGCTGTGTTTCCAGAGACATGTTCAGAGTTTTCCACAAGTTAGGACACACCAAGAGTCCATATTCAGGCTCTCTTTGTTAGCATACAAGGAAGGACTCTGACAAATACATAACAGTGAATACTTTCTGTCAAATGAATTAACCGAACTATGTTTGTGAGTTAAAATATTCTCCTCATTAGCTGCTCACCTTCCACTTACGTACTGGTAAAATTACAATGTTTGGGAACTACTGTTTATAGCGAAGGTGAACAGATTCTATTATTTTCACATTAAAAGTACAATGGAATATTCAATTTTTTATTGCTGCTTGCCTGTAAAGAGTGAAATCAAAGAAGGTTACTTAAGCCTGTCAGGTAGGTGAAAACAACATCATGTCTACAAGTGTAACAGCCATGTCAACATTCATGAGCTCCCAAAATCTGAGGAAGAGAAAGAGGTCTCTTAATACAGCCAAGCAGGCAATGAGGTGGTACACTAAAAAGCAGGCCAGGGTAGCTGGCTGTTAAAAAAAAACCAAAAAAACAGCAAGTAGTCTGGGAAGAATAGGGGCTCTACTTGGTGATAACTGGCATACTAACAAGGTCAGAAGTTGATGCCACGCAATTCCGCATTGGTAAAGCACAAACTTAAGCTGCTGTTCCACATGCAGTGGTCAGCTCTTTACAGATGGGACAGACATCCCCAGAGTCAAAGATAGCAGGTCAAAAATCACTGTGACAACATTATAACAAATCCTCTTTAAACATGCAGAGATATTCTCTGAGGAAACACAAGGCCAATTCTCCCGTGACAGAGGTGGTTAATGTATCACTGGTAGACTTTCCTTAGTTCACATACACATAAGCTTGTCTTTTAGTTGACACAGGAGTCCCATGTGCTTAGGACACCCTGAATGAGCAGGGCTTTGTATTGAAGCACATTTCCAAGCTGTAGAAACCAGAGGGGTAAAAGAAACTGTGCAGTCCCAACTGGAACAGGTAATCTGTGGTAGGTTTTGTCTGAGGGTGTTTAACTGCAGAGCTCAGTACTGGGATCAGAGTTCAGCTCCCGATGGGATCCTGAAAGTAAAAAACATTCTGGGCTTGAGAGTCAGGACAGAAATTGGATACTTGGGAAAATGCAGCTCCAATAAGCTAACAGCAACATTTGGCTGAGTTTGAAATCAAAACGGGGCTGCTGATTTCTGGCCTGCTTCTATTTAAAACAGCAAAGCTTAGGGGTAGTCTGTTTTGAGATAAATGCTTCTTATTTACCTTTAGCATTGTGTGTTGTACAAAACATCTCTAAGTACTTCATATATCCAGCTGGAAACATATTGTCTGAGGTATTGCATCTCTGCTCATGTAGCCACTTTTAGGTGATATTTACAATCAGAGGTTGTTCTGCAGTTCTTATTTATAGTTCAAGAGTAGTATTACTTTGCAACAGTTTGTGGCACCATTGTTGTCCGCATGTAAAGGCAGAGCTATCCGAATGTTCCAGCTGGTGAATATTTCTTCAGTATAAAATTCATCCATTATTTTTAGCTGTCAAATATAGAATATGCTTCATGCATGTGCCTAAAACATACCTACTGCACTGTGCTTCAAATACCAGAGAAAGAATCACAGAAACACATAATATCCTAAGTTGGAAAGAACCCACAAGGATCACTGAGACCACCTCCTGGCTCCACACAGCACTACCCACACCCAAACCCAATGTGTGAGGGCAGTGTCCAATCACACTGTGAGCTCTGGCAGCTCAGGGCCATGCCCACTGCCCTGGGCAGGCTGTTCCATGCCCCCCACCTTCTGGGGCAGAGCCTTTCCCTAACCCCCGGCCCTCCCCTGGCACAGCTCCATGCCGTTCCCTCGGGCCCTGTCGCTGTCACACAAAGCAGAGCTCAGCAATGCCCTCTGCTCCCTGTGAGGAGCTGCAGCCACCATGAGGCCTCCCCTCAGCTCCTCTGCTCTGGGCCCAGCACACCCAGAGCCCCCAGCTGCTGCTCACACTCCTTGTCCTCCAGAGCCTTACCACCTTCTCAGCCCTTTTTTGGACACTCTCTAATAGTTTTATGTCCTTTTTATGTGGTGGTGCCCGGAAATGAAGAGGGACTAAAACTGAACACAGCTTTCCAACGGTTGCAATTTTTAATAAGTGCAAATACTCTTAGATTCCAAAGTCAAGTGTTCACGGAGGAAATTCTTTAGCTTTAAAACAAGTTCCCATATCAACCTCCATATACCAGAGCTTTTCTCCATCTTTAAGAAGAAATGAAACAGCAACAGTACAAGAAAAAGCACTCTTTACTGTGTATTTTTGTAAATATGGGAAGGAATCATGACTGTAACATGGATTCAAGGCAAGGCAAGTGTATGGTGTATACTTTCCACTCTGTCTGTGAGATAAGGGTCTGTACCTTAAGAAGTCAATGTAAAAAAATTCCAATTTCACCAAAGTCAATGGAAGTTTGGAGGTAAGTAGTAGGTTATAAGATAAGGATGTTGAGCTTCTATTATCTGAAGAAAGCTAGAGATTTACTTACCATTTGGAAAACTCCTCTGCATAATCTGTATTTTGCTTTTTATTTTTTTATTTTTCTTATTACAAGGACAACATGCATGTACTTCACAAGATATTTAGAGGACTTGCAACTTGAATGGTTCATGAAAACCACTATCTGAATTCTAAAGCTCGGTCTTTGGTAAGTATAATCACTGGACACCTGGGCATCTTCAGCTAAATACAGATTCTTCCCCATAGATTGAATTCAGATAGACATTAAAAGTTGCACAACAAACATAGCTCTGTCAGTGACTGTTAAGTAAACAGTGGAAAGGCAAATAATAGTCAGACCTCTTAGATGAAATGCCAGGCAGACTATACTATTCACAATTCATTTCCTTGCCAGTTGCAGCTACCTGCAAAACAAAGTCCTTGCAATAAAAAGCGAAATAAGATAATACCAATTAGTTTTCTGACACATGTCTAGTTGTAAAATTGGTCAATCAAGAGATGTCAAATGTAAAGGTCTACTAGGTTCAAACCAAAGGAGACACAGAATAAACCAGAGCTGCAAAATTACACTTCAATTTTCTGTCTGTACCATTGGACAAATTACAGTAGCTGGGGAAACTGGAACAGCAAATGAAAGTAATTTTTCAATACCTACTTCAGATTCAGTAGTTGCAGTTCAACATTGGTAATCATGTTATCTATTAAGGCTAAGGAGATTAATCAGAAATAATCCCTCTAATAGGATACACTAAATGAGGATACACATAATTATCCAAATGGAATAAACAATCAAGATCAGCAGTCCCCAGTCCACAGCTGTGTGCAATACCTTGCCTAGAGAAGACACTACTGCCACCGCCTTTCTTAACAGGGGGATGAAACATACTGCTGCCTTCAGTGTTCGCTGAATATTGCTACCCTAAACTCATTAAAATTTAGTGATCACTTAGCTAGATTAGCACTTGAAACCACTATTTCTGAACTGATCTATGTAGGAAAGTACCGGCTTAGCCAACTAGCTCTGATGCTAGGTACAGTTACAATAGCATAGCACTGCACCATAGTTAATACGATCTGTTACCCTGCATTACTTTCTAGCTCATATGGGCAATTGTGTTGATGTCAGTATAATGTTCTTCTACACCTCTGTTTTGATGTGCTGTGAGATAAAGCCCCAGGGTACTATTCAGATTACTCATTTTTGCATATAAATCTCACGCATGATGGGGACTTCAAGATTCTTTGGGGGACTTGGACTGAAATTTCCTTTAACTATTTAGACTATCAAGAGTGTGAAAAGTCAAGACACTGGAAAAGAGCACAACCCAGATTTCTTCAGAAAATACTTGCTAGAACTAAAGAGTTGCTGCCAGAAATATTTTGTTAGTATCTTGTTTTTGAAAACGTGACTCCACTGATAACTAACTTAAGCTCACTAATATAAGTTTCAAGTCAAAATTACTCCACCCAGTGGAGGACAGGCATTTAATAGCAGGTATGGGCCCAGATCCAGTGAATGTCTTGGAATAAACAAAGCATACAAAACAACAACTCAGTTGCAGAATCTCTAGTGTGGAATTAAAATACCATGATAGTCAATGCCTGTCTTGCATACATAGCCTATAAGACTGAACATGCTCTGTGTAGTTAGCAACTGAATTTCAGTGACTGTGCTTCCTGTTCGAAAAGAGTAAGTTATCATTAGCAGAATGAATTAAAATATACAACACTCACATCCACATCTTCACAGAAAGTAGCATTGGAGCCATACTGAAGCTGGCACTGGTGATGCACATCATAAATCACCCCTGGAGCAATGACTGGGGACTTTAAGACTTCTTTCTGGGGGATATCATCCAGACAGAATCCCCACCCTCGGCTAAAAGACAAAAATTGCATACTGAAAAAAAACCAAAAACACACGAAACCCCAAATCAAAAGAACAATCAACTACACTTCTTGATATTTCTGTGCAGACTTTTTTATGTAGCCTTTGGAAACAACTCTTCTGTATTCCAGCTAAGATATGCTGAGGGGCTACTACCAAACAGCACTCCTGCTAGTTAATGAAATTTTACAGAACAACAACAACAACAACAACAAACCTGAAGAAACTGCCTGCTCTGGAGCAACCCTGGTATCAACAAGTGGACTCTTCTATGAATCCCAAACTCTGGAGTAGGATCATTAAAGTCTAAAAAAGTAAAGGAATGCAGAACAGAACAGAAGAGAATAGTATGGTTTATAGTATAGAGTACAGTAGTGTATAGTGTAGTGCACAGTCTGGTGTATAGTGTAGTGTAGCACAGTGTAGCATAGTAAAGTAGAGATTAATACAGCAGAGTAGACTACAGTTCAATTGGAAGGCATCTTCAAAAACATCAAGTTCAACTGCCTGACTACTTCAGGGCTATCCAAAAGTCAAAGCACATTACTGAGGGCATTATCCAAACGCCTCCTGAACACTGACAGCCACGGGGCATCAATCACCTCTGTAGAAGTTCCAGGGTTTGACTACTCTCACAGTAAAGGAACTTTTACCTAATGTCCCATTTGAAAGTCCCCTGGCATAGCTTTGTACTGCTGCTGTGTGACAACCATTCACAGAGAGCAGAAACTCCCTCTGCTTCCCTTTCTCATAAGCTGCAGGGAGCAGTGAGGTCACCTGTTAGCCTCCTTTTCTCCAGACTGAACGATCCAAGTGTCCACAGCTTTTCCTCACAGGACACGTTTTCCATCTGTTTTACAGCTTTACTGCCCTCCTTGGGATGCTTTCACAAAAACCTTAACATCTTCTTGATATTGTGGAGCCCAGAACTGCACGATACTCAAGAATACTCCATTGCTAAATATATCTGCATACAATACTCCAATGCTAAATACAGCAGAGAATCACCTATTCTGATCGCTAGCTGTGCTGTGTTAAGTGTCCCTCACAAGGCAGTTTGCCCTCTTGGCTGCCTGGGCGCCCTGCTGGCTCATGCTGAGCTCCTGGCCCCAGCACTTCTAGGTCCCCTTCTGCTGAGCTGCTCTCCAGCCACTCATCTCCCATCTGTGCCTGTGTCCAGCACTGCTTCATTCCAGGTGCAGCAATCAGCATTCTCCATGTTAAACTTCATGCTGTTCCTGACAATGACCCAACCTGTCTAGATCACTCTGCAAGGCCTCTCAACTCTCCAGGTAGTCAGCAGCACCTCCCAGTTAAGTGTTGTTGGCAAACTTGCTGAGAAGTAGCTTCCTTCTCAGCCTCCTGGTTGAGATTTCCACTACAAACCTCTCAGTTCTTTCCCCACTATGTTCAGGGTACACAGCTAGTAATCCCAGACAAGAATTCCAGTCTGATCAACAAGAGATTAAAAATCAGCTTTACAGTTCTTCATTGTCATCTGGTCATATCTGGACATGAGCCAGCATTGTGCTTTTGCAGCCCAGAAAGCCAACCAAACCCTGAGCTGCATCAAAAGCAGTGTGGTCAGCAGGACAAGGGAGGTGATCCTGCCCCTCTGCTCTGCACTGGTGAGACATCATGACGAGTACTGTGTCCAGAGGTGGAGTCCTCAGTACAAGAGAGGCACTGACCTGCTGGAGTGTGTCCACAGGAGGGCCACAAAAAAGATTCATGGAACGGAACATGTCCCCAAAGAGGGCAGGCTGAGAGAGCTGGAGCTGTTCAGCCTGGAGAAGTGGAGGCTCTGAGGTGAACTGATAGTGACCTTTCAGTATTTAAAGGGGGGCCATAGGAAAGAAGGGACAGACTTTTCAGCAGGATTTTTTTGTGATAGGACAGGGGGGAAATGGTTTCAGACTAAAAGAGGGGAGACTTGGAAAGGATATAAGGAAAAGAGTTTTCACAATAACAGTGATGAAGCACTGGAATAGGTTGTCCAAAGATAGGATGACTGCCCTGTCCTTGCTTACATTCATGGTCAAGATGGACCAGGTTCTGAACAACCAGATCTAGCTGTAGGTCCATTGCAGGGGAATTGGACTATATGTAACCTTTAAAGGTCCCTTTGGACTCAAATGATTCTATGATTCTATATTATTCTATGAAACTAATCTTCAGTCTTCTAGGAGACAGATCACATTTTTTTCAGAGTATTAACCTATACTGAAAAATTAATTTGTAGCAGCCCACTTGACACAGGGCACTAGTTCAAACTGAAAGGAGTCTTCTTCCTTGAACTTTAATGGACTTGAGCCAAGAATTAATCATTTGTCCATTAGAGCAGACTCACCGATCCCCATGGCAACTGTTTTCCAACATACACACTACAATAGAGCAATCTTCAAGCCATAAATATTGCTTAGTGATTTACTTCAGGGATTTGATGGTGGCTATGCATACTGAATCATGTCCAACTTAAAACATAGCAAGAAATATGAAGAAAACTTTTACAGTAGCAAGATCCTTCCTCTTATTCTCTAACTTACAGCAAAGCAAGACTAGGTATTATAAAAAATGTAGTAGCTGATATCTGTGGCTCTGCGAGATTTAAATGGCTTACGAATGCTGATGACCCTGAGGCTAGGCAAAATAAGGCATGTCAAAGTGGAAATATTGTGAGGTCATTATAGCTCACTGAGAAGTTCCAGAGAATATCACCACTTCTGGTGAAATTTATACCATATTGCTGCTCATATAAAGAACATGTTGAACAAATCATTGAAAACGAGCACATATCACTGTGGACAGAGGCAAGATATATCAGGTTCCCTCACAGTTCTTGACAGAATGCTTCTTTCTTTCTGGTAACTTCAAAAAATTGCAGGTTGAACCAAACCTGAGCTGCTAGGACAAGACTGGAGTTCACTCCCAGATAACACAAATATAGTGGAGCTTTCCAAAATTACTAAGTAAGCTATAAACTCCTCCATGGTAATTAATTCATGCATACTACAAAAACCTAAATTTAGTAACATAATAATGCAGGATTTACCTCAAACTTCATATAAACATCTCATACACAGTTGTACTCAGCTTAGGGAAATGCTAAAGCATGATCACTCACTCCAGAAATCGTGTGATGTATTCCTTGCTGCACTGTGACCAGGTGAGTGGAGTGGGATCATACTGCAGCTGCCGGGACATGATGTATGGGCGCTTTCCAACAGGCTCACAGTCATTTTCTTTTCCGTCATGCTGGATACCAAAACTGGAGACACAAAACAACATCTGGTAACTCCAGCTGCTTGGTTGTACCACAGCACTCATCTATGGGCTCCATGCTGTGTTTAAAAAGACCCTAGGGTCAGTTGCTTCCTCACCTGGTGAACTGTAGATACCTGTTTTCTAAAAAAGATAAAAAATAAAGAATTGACCCAAAACCTACAACAAATTTGCACTCTCTGTTAGGCTTTCAAGTCTGGTAGGTACAGCAATATTAATGAGGTAAAAAATTAAGAACATACTGTCAAAGACTACTACATTCAGGGGTAGCTTTAAGAGAGTCAGAACACTATTGCACAACTTGGCCAAGAATTACATTTAAAATTTAGAGTTAGGTCAAAACTTGTAGAGTCCTTCCTTGTTCATAGACTCCAGTTGTTTAGACTTGTACCACTTTAACCACAGTCAGACTGTGTTACACTGCTATACATTCCCCTATTACATCTCTACTTATTTTTAAATCTTTTTTTTTTGGTAGAGACACTGGTTTCCACATTACTGAACGTTCAGTGAATTAGCTTCCAGCCTTCACTCCTTTCTATTTAACTTTCTCCAGCTGTGCCTTGCAGGCATACAGGTCTCCCATAACAGGTCTTCCTGATGTGGCTCTCTACCACTTCTCTGCCGTATTAGGAGATTTCTTTATTCAAGAGCTAGTAAAAATCATAAACAAAAAAAAAGCCCAAATCCTTTGAGTAGGATTAAGCTGACTAAACATAGATATCTCCACATCATCTCCTTGTGAAGGAGGTTTTGTCTGAAGTAATAATATACAAAGATAGCAGTCTATGAATATTTTGACACCTGAATTGTTAACATCGGAAGTTATATAAACTCATATTTCACAGCCTTGAAAACAAACTCAGGTCATGATTCAGCCGTGGATCAGACAAAGACCTTCTGGTGAGTGCAAACCACTAAGACTATATTTCTGGAAAATGTCATTTTACCGTGACTCAAATGTTCCAAAGGCAGAGCATGATTTCAGTCAGAACTGACTCCAGTGGCAGTTGTAAAAGCAAGTGTGTCCCCCTAGTGACAGGACTTTTTCTACAAACAGGATCTGATGCCACAGGCGACTGTGAACATCTACAGGGGAAGCAGGGACTTTTGGAAACCATTAAAAATGGGAGTTTTTTGTCTTTTTTTTTTCATCTGCTCTGACAGAGTTTTACTGTCCTTATTTGAAATTTTTAATGCTTTTTCTCTAATCCTGTTTGAGTGAAACATAGTTACAAATTAATTATGAACATTACCACTCTCTTTGGTAGACAGGCCTTGAAGGCAAGGCCACACAGCATTCCTGCAACAGCAGCACAGCTGTACTCTGTCTCACACTATGCAAAGGACCTGGGCTAGACCAGGAGAAGATCACAGATGGTCTATGGGGAAAAAGTATTTTCTGGCAACTACTGTCAATGAAAAAAGTTCCCTGTCAGCAAGAGATTGTGGGGGTGAGGAGAATGAACCTCAAAGCACCTAAATCTAATTGAAATAATTATCATTATTTAATTTTTGAGAATTCACAGGTTGAATAAAGAAAGGCCAATTCATACTTTAATAGTCTTCAGAACAGATTTTACATTCCACCAGGAAGTACAGACTTCAGCCTGAGTGGCAGTTGGGTGTATACAGAAAGTGATGTGATACTAGAATAAACCTAGCCCAGCAGAGAACTGCAGGCAAACTGAACTGTCCATGTGATAATGTTGTACCTTGAGGAAATCAGTTCAGTGTCAAAACATTCAAAAGATAAAGTATCTATCAAACTAACCAAACAAAACACCTTCACAGTATTAGAATACAAACAAATTTGGCTTAAAGCAAAAAATCCCAATTGAAGACTTACGGAATCACAGAACTGCAAGGGTTGGAAGGCACCTCAAGAGATCATCCAGTCCAACCCTGCTGCTAAAGCTGGTACCTACAAAAGTTTGCACAGGTATGTGTTCAGACAGGTCTTGAATATCTCCATAGAAGGAGACTCCACCTCTCTGGGCAGCCTGTTCCAGTGCTCTGTCACCCTTACAGTAAACAAGTTGTTCCACATGTTAGTGCTGAACTTCCTGTGTTCAAGTTTTAGGCCATCACCAAGAAGAGCCTGGCTTCATCTATTTGGCTCCCACCTCCCTTTAGATATTTATAAACATTTATCAGATCCTCTCTCTGTCTTCTTTTCCCCAGGCTGAAGAGACCTGGTTACTCAGGCTTTCCTCTTATGGGAGATGCTCCAGGCCCTCAGTCATCTTTGTGGATCTCTGCTGGACTCCTTCTAGGAGTCTTTCTTGAGCTGGGAAGCCCAGAACTGGACACAGTAGTCTAAATGTGGCCTGATCAGGGCAAAGTAGAAGCAGAGAATAACTTCTCGCAACCTTCTGGCCACACTCATTTTGAAGTATCCCAGGACACCACTGGCCTTCTTGGCCACAAGGGCACACTGCTGGCTCATGGCCAACCTGTTGTCCACTAGGACCCGTAGGTCCTTCTCCGCAGGGCTGCTCTCCATGTGTGTCAGCTACTCCTCCCAGCTTTGTATCATCAGCAAACTTGCTGAGGGTGGACTCTATCCCTTCAAACAGGTCATTGATGAAGATGTTGAACAAGACTGGACCCAGAACAGACCCATGGGGAACACCACTTGTTACGTCTCCAAACAGACTCTGTGCCACTCCCTCTGAGCTCTGCCATTCAGCCAGTTCTCAATCCCAAATTAAATGCCAAGTAACCTTAGTAAGTAAACTTGACCTATGTGAATCCACATTGGGAATTTTAATCTACAGAGGCTATTAGTTGCTAAGAAAAGTCCAAAGGTAACCTTAATAAGACAGGAAACCTGATATTCCTGTGAAGCTTTACCAGTTTTATTTAAAAAATGGTTTCTAGCCAATCTGCTATAGTGAAATACCCATTACAACAGTTATTTTTTATGTAAATTATTGATTTGAAGATCATATGAAGTAATTGCATGGTAAATCAGTACAGGCTCAAAAAAAAAATGAATAGAAGTGAAAAATTAAAGCATTAAGTGATGATTCTTTACAGCTGAATTATTTCATCCTGATGTATTAATGTAGTAGACTATTAAAAGGGGTATACTAAAGAGTTGTAATTATAAAAAAGTCAAAGGTTTACGATTTTGTTTCTCATTCTTTTGCTCATTAAAAATAACTATGGTTTTCATTTAATAATAAAGAGACATCAACTTACTTCTTTTTTTCTTTCTGTCTGGTAATTTAAGTATTAACATGCAAATAATAATTCAATTTCAGCAGGGTTCCCCTTCACTTTCCATTATACCTGTGTCCAAGTTCATGAGCAATAGTGAATGCCAACGGAAGACCAGAATCTTCATTGATGTTGCAGCTTCTGTGAGGCTGACACATGCCTGACAGATGAGATAAACCTAAGGTTTCACACGGACGATTCATGCCAGCACAAATGTCCTTTCTAAAATCACAGAAAATGACTTGTCATTAAAGAAGATTAAAAGCAACAGTAGCATCCCTTACATTGGGTGGTATGCTTCCAACACATAACGTATCAGTGCTGATGCATCTGTGTTTTAAGCAAGGAGCTGTGATAACATTTTACAAACATACACTTTTTATGCTACTATTGTATTATATCACTATAATTAGTCATCGATATTGACGCTGCTGTAGTGCTTAAATACATGCTTATTTTCAACTCACATAAGAAAGCTCTAAAATCCCCACCTCTGAGAGCATTTTGATCATAGCACATCTGAAGTTTTCTAGTAAATGCCTGATGGCAAATTACATGCTCGATTTCCTTTTCTTTAATTTTACACAAGTATTTATTAGTTCTCTCTTACATTTTATAGAAAGCTCTCCTTTTAATTCCACCATGTCATGTAGGACACAGGACTCACAGCTACAGGTAGCCAACGTTACAGTGCTGTTACAGAACAGAATGCATACTAACATGGAGCCAAAATCCCTGTGAGCTCTTTTGGCTAACAGCTTTACTCCCTCAGCATGGGCTATTTTCCCTAGCAAGTAGGCATGTGCTGCTATGTCAGCATGAGCATTAAGGAACTGTGCACAGTCAGAAGGTGGTCCCTTCCTTCAAAATGTCTAGCTGGACGCTGAGCAGTCTGTTAGAATAAATAAAAGGAAGAAATGTATGTTTTGCCTCTAAACAGGTCAAACGATAATACAAACTTCTATGTCCATAACTTATAAAGGAGGGAATGATTCAGAGGTCCTGTGAGGGTCAGGTTGATTTAACTTCTCCCAGTTCAGTCAGAGCAGGCTGAAGGGTTACAACCTCATCTCAGGCTCTTTCACTGGGGAACATCCTACTACAATAATGCACCATAGGCTAAGTGGCAGATTTATTAGGAAGAATGTGATTTAATCCTCTATATCAGCTCTGCTAGGTACAACATATTTGATGGCACTGAAGGGTTGCCAGAGTGGCTACTCAGCACTGTCGACCCAACAGCACCTCAACTTCATTCAAATGAACTATCTAACGCCTATTTATCTGGAGAGCGAAGCCACTCAACATTTTGAGATTTCTTTTTCTCACTCTTACTTTAACACTAGTGGATTTTCTTCCCATACCACTTGAGGGTTTTTGTTTGTTTATTTGTTTGTTTGTTTTGTTTTTGTCTAAAAACCTAGGTGTTATTTGAGGATTTGCCATTATAGAATTGCTTGTCTACTGAGTGGGTTATTTTGGTACTTCCCTTCAAAGGAGAATAAAGAAGTGACTGAGCACTAAATGAAACAGGTTCAAGTGGAGAAAATGACCTGAGCTCTGTAAATTGCTAATCTCTCGAGGCATACAGCTCTCAATTTCCTGACTAAGACGCATCTCTAATAAAACACCCACATGCATACGTAGACTATTATGTGTACTTTGAAAACAAATGAAAAACAACTTTAAAAGATACAGCATGTCTAACCTTAACCACGTTTTTATAATATAGCTCACAGTCTCTGCCTCTTTGAGTATCAGGAATGCTCACACTATGTTAATTTGCATTCATTATGGTATTTTAGAAACAGCATATTTTCATGGGCTCTGTGCAGGATGAACTAAATGACACGAGCATTTAAAAAAAAATCATCACCAAAAGAAGTGTAATTAAACGATATTTGGTCACATCTACTGAACTGTTGTTATACCTTGTTAGAAGAACAGCCACATCGTGGTGCGTAGGGTTGACGTCACTCTTAGGATTGACACTCTTTTGCCATTTGCAGAAGCTGGCTAGTGTCTTATCAGCGTGGTGAACTATCTTCAAGCCTTGCTAATGGGAAGTGAAGGAAAATATTGTAAAGACAACACTGCACTGAAATTATATGTCAGTGATGTTAGATGTGAAGCTGGGTAGTCTCTGAAATGTCCTTGATTATGCTTCTGTCTAAAGCTAAAGCCATGACGTGTATTTATATATCATCTTGAATATTAAGTTAAAATCTTGGCATTTTTGTAATTGGCATAGCTAATGAAAAAATAATGAAAAAATAAGCAGAAGAAGTGTTCTGGGTTTTTTTGTTTTGTTTTGTTTTTGTACGCAAGCTTCACAAAATCCAACACTTGCAATTTTCAAACCTGTTACATTCTCTTGAGAGCAAGTTTTTTTCTTTTTACTAAATAAGGTAATGATTAATTACTGTTTTACTTCTATGTTTGTGACTTGATGTTATATGAACAAATTCATGCTTAAGGAGTGGTTACACTCTGAAGAGTGTATCATCCACAAGAGATTTCCATGTTTGTAAATTACAGAAAGAGGCAACACAGTAATAAACATTCCTTCCCCATCTTATGATTGTATAATACATGTGCAAGCTACTGAAACTTCTGAAAACACGAAAAATAAATTAATTCGAAAGCCTATTCTCTCCTTCCCGGTACTGAGAATCCACTGTATCTTTCCTCAGTTCATTTATGTAAACTTTTCTGAAAAACACCTAAATATCTTTGTTAACAGGTACTAATTTTGAAGTGAAAAGATGGATATCTTAATACCAAAATTTAAAACCAAATTTTTAAAGTTATCCACCATGTTTGCTTTCAGCATTGCCATGCTCAACTGAATAGTAATCATAGAATCATAGAATGGCCTGGGTTGAAAAGGACCATAACAATCATGGAGTTTCAACCCCCCTGCTATGTGCAGAGTTGCCAACCACCAGACCAGGTTGCCCACAAAACAGCCATATAAATTTATCAAGTACACTTAATTGCATGTCACCATGGACTTCAGGTCTTAACTGCTCTGTTTAAAACATGAACTATACTTTTTGTCTGCATATCCTTACCCCAAGGGCTATTAGGACAGGCTCTATCCTTAGTCCTTATTTCAGAAAGCATAGCCCCCCTTCACAGCTTTGTCCACCAGTTTCAATAGCACTGAGATTATTTAGCTTATGTTCATAAACCGTAAGCCATTGTGAAAATCCACTTAACATGTTCCTGCAGCCAGGGAAGGCTATGTCACTCATGGTCTTTTATAAATAATCATAAAATTACCACAATCAGTATATATTTAAGCATACAGAAAAATGGCTATGTGTAACAAACATAAGAATCTACAAACATGAAGCTAGTTCACACCAATTAGTATTTACTTAATCTTCATTTTTTGAGTTTTGAAAGAGATATAGTAAGAAAAATGCGTGTTGCAGCCTCCACAAGAATAGCTTTACTTCTTCAAGAGACCTGCAAATACTCTAGCATTACACTTTATTAGACGCTTCCAGTAATGCTAGGTAATTAGACACTAAGTGATGACACACCCCATGTTCCCCATTCTTATTTACCTATTTTAATTACATTTTCCTTGAGTATTTTATGCAGAAATACCTGAAATCATTAGCTAAACACTCTTCTATCCAGGGCAGCGTTTATTCTAAAACCAGCTACACTGCAGTCACCAAATTAATAGAAAAGTAAAATGAACAAATGATTTTAAACAAACAAATGCTTCTCTCTGTAATTATGGCTCAAGTCACAAGTTTCATAAACAATATTTTGAAGCAAACAAAAACCTTACCTCCTCCTCCTCAAAAAGGATGAGCCGGACCAGAACAATGTGAATTGCATTGCCAATGCTTGGATCATGGAACAACCCTGTGACCTGTGCCAGAGCCAGGAGGTATGAGATTAACTGATTCCTCTATAGCAGAACAGAACTTTGGAGAGAAAATATAACATTGACTTCAAGCACACCATCCACCTTAGTGTGTGGGGTGTTATTTTGATTTTCTTTTGTTTTTTAGATCCGTAACACACTTCACTGAACTTTTACTGAAATGCAACTGATGTCAGAACTACTGCAAAGGGCAGCTCTGCCAGTTGAGTGATGGTACAGGATTTGGCAAAATTAGTAAGGTACAGAACACATTATAAACACAAGATTATTTGATGTCCATTTGTCTTCTAGATGAATGCACGAACTTTGGGCCAGCACCCTTCGCTGTCTGCTCAACCACTTCAAAGGTGATGAAAAACATCAGCAGGAAAGAGTGCAATGTATACAGTCAGATAATAGTGGTGGAGAGGACTTCTCAGTGTTCAAAAGAACAGTTTATCAAATCCTCATGTTTTGATTTGATAGGAATCAGCCTCTGCCACAACAAAGCAAAAATAAGTCAGTATTGGGCAGATTAGTTAAATTATAGATACTTGGATTTTCACAGCACAGAAACGGATGCCAAGAACAAAAGCAAGAAATAACTAATCTATGTTTTAAAAAAGCAAAACATTAATAATTGAACTCTTGAAAAATACGGCCAAAACAAAATGTGCTAAACCTTAACACAATGTTGAATTAGGCAGAAAGAAAGGTAATCAGAACAGTATACAGCGAGAACTTATCTACGTAGATTGCTCCAAAAGTAATGCCTTCTACTTATTTCCATGGAAACTACAACAGCTATAACCTGCCGTGCTCATAAAAATCTGCATGGCTTTCCAGAAGGTGGTTTGTCTTTCACATCACTGTCACCACTGCTGAAACACACCATCCATCACCTCACTGTGCTCCACAGTTTGGTTTCCATAAATGTTCGGCACACATCAAAGAAGTTCAATGAGTGCCATATTTTCCGCATGGAGGAATTCAATTAGACCTTTGTTTCATATATGTTTCCATGTCAGATGCCAATTTTGCAGACTGCCTCTCTATTGCCATCTGTTACACAGCAACAAAATGTAACAGGATACTGGTGGAAAGCTTTAGCCTCTACTGTCTTACCGCCAACATCTGCTTCTGATGTTGAGGGCAAAAATTGGAGCAGCACTACTATAAGTGAGCTATGTCATATTTCACAAGAAATATTGAATGATATAGGCTACAATGGAAATAGACTGTATTTAGAGCAAAACTGTCAGGTAGAAGATGACTGAAGTAGAAAATACTGAGATAAAGTGGAAAATACTGAGTTAAAGTGGAAAATTTTTTGAATATAAAGGTCTGATGTGAGTCTTTTATAAGATATTAGACTGCAAATTGAATGATTTGGGCTAACTAACATTTCAGGTACAGACTGCAGAGAAAACTAGTTTGTTCCTGAATCTAATCTTGACAGGGTTTTACCCAATAGACTTTTCTTTTCCATGCGTATACAAAACCTCACATGCTTAGAATTGGTTTTTTTTGTGTTTTCTTTTTCTTAAACAAGGACTTTATTTTAGACACAAGGTACTTATCTTGTAAAACAGTTGCACTCATTGTAGCTGGAGTGGAATTAATTTTATTCATAAATGCTTGTGTGAGTGCTGGTTTGGATTTGAGTACAACACAGTGATGGCAATGCACTGATGACTTAGCTGTTGCTGAAGTAGGCTACGGCTGTGCTCGAATCTGAGATGGGGAACATCTGGGAAAGCTGACCCCAACTGACCAAAGAGAGTCAGTAATATGAGCTGAGAAAGGGAGAAGGGGGGGATGTATATGCATTGGAGTTACGATGTTTGTCCTCCTGAGTAACCATAAGGTATGAAGAAGCTATACTTCCTGAAAATGGCTAAATATCTGTTTGCCAATATGAAGCACTGAATGTGTTTATCTCAGCCCACGAGTTACCTTTCTTTTACCCTTGTAATGCTCTCCCCCATCCCACTAAGGGTGGTAAGCAAGTGGCTGAGGTGCCTGTAGGGGCAAACTCACAACAAAAATTATAGAAAGAAAAAAAATCATCTGAAGAAATCACCATTTCAAATGTTTAAGTAGCTGAACCATTTCTGTTAGGAATAAGTCTATGCCCTACCTGTCTAGGCTGAACTTCAAAAAAAAGCATCCCTCTCTAAACTATGCTATCTTCATAATTTTAGAAAAAAGGCTCAAAGTTATTATAACTTTTAGAGCTTTTCTCATTCAAAGACATGGGAAAGAATCTGTATCTACAGAATTTCTCTCTACTGCTGCAGCTACCAACCCAATTTCAGCAATGAAGAACAGGTCTACAGGGGAGACAGGGAGTTTCATTTCAGTAGAATGAAAATTAGTGCTAGAATTTGTAACTATGTAGTACAGTCCTCAAAACTGAGAATTACAGAATCTTCTCTCACTTCAAATCCAGAGAAAAATGGTGTCTATACAAAATAAAAGGAAAAAAATGCTTCAAAAAACAGTTTTAATGAATATATATGAATGATATTCTATTTCATTCAGTGAAAAGTGTTACAGACTTGTTTCTGTGTGATTAGTAACATAACAAATTTATAATTTGCTTCATTTGTCAAAAAAAAAAAAAAAAAGGAAATTAAAAAGGAGAAAAATTTTACCTACCATATTCATGATAGTGAGGATGTATGATTCCACGTGGTCGCTTCCATGATATTCAACCATCTTACTGTCTGCAACCACAAGCGTCTCCACCCATCGCTCCTTGCTGACAGATCGCCGAGAAACCTTTCTGACAGCCACATGATTTTGTTCCCATTTCTCCCTCCGATGATCTTCTTGTTTGAAAAAGCTAAGGGTGTCTGGAAGGGCAAGAAGGGACACTGACTTCAAAATATTTTCACAGTTGATTTAGAGTTGAAGTGTATGGCTGTAATACTTGCAGATATTGAAGCAGCATTGAAGAGTCACAGGATGCCATAGGTTGGAATGGACCTCTGGCCACCACCTACCTGGCCCAAAAGCTTCAAAGTGACGTCAGTTTGCAGAAGGCTAACTCCAGTGAGGTTCTGAATATCCCCCCATGATGGATTAAACCCTCTAGTCCTCTACCTTACAAATCCGGCTGCCCATACTCAAAGCAGCAGGCATGAAAGTACAAGGCAGAGTCAAGCATAAAAAGCTGAATTGACAGTGCCCTTTTCAAGGAATTCCTCCTCTCCCTAGAGCTTTAGCTCTAGACTTTCTAGTAACATCTGTTTATAGTTCAAGATAAGGGATATGCTTTCTCCCCATGTAGCTCCTATACTCGACAGGATGTCAAATTGCTCTGTGCATGGAAAATATCGCCCCAGAAATCTGGAGGGGTAGGAGTGCTTCACTAGTAGATGTCGTCTGAAAACTGGTGAGGCAGATGGCAGGATAAATTCTTTGTGGTTCCTCTGATCCTCCATGCATCCAGATCATTTTGGGAATAACTTTTTGCTCTGCAGAGATGCCAGCAAACTTGCCCTGTGCTCAGTGGGGCTAATCAGAATAGAGTAGGATAGGACAGGACAGGACAGGACAGGACAGGACAGGACAGGACAGAACAGAACAGAACAGAACAGAACAGAACAGAATAGAATAGAATAGAATAGAATAGAATAGAATAGAATAGAATAGAATAGAGCTAACTAAATGTTAAAAAATAGTACTGAGGGCATAACTCAAGTGCCTCCTGAACACTGGCAGCCATCGGGCATCTTGCTAGGAATACTATTCCAGCCTGTCTGACAACCCTTACAGTATAAAGATATTTTCCCTAATGTCTCATATGAACCTACTCTGGCACCGATTTGTGCACTCCATTGTTCTAGCTGAGAATGCCAGATGGCTGCATTACTGGGGAAACACTAGAAATGTAAATATCCCTATGCCTGAAAAAGAAGTGAGAGATGCCAGCTTGTTGGCAAGTGGTGGCATTTTTCCAGTCTAGATGCCAGAAAAATACTTTAACAGCTCTGGGATTTCCTGAATCCTAAGAAGGATCAGGAGTACTTGTTGTTATTAGATACTGCCGTGGTCCTTTGGTATGTCATTCACATAAGAGGATACCCTTATTCCACACACAGCAGAAAGACAGCTCAACTCTTCAAGTCTGTACAGACAGCACTACCCCATAGTTCTGCATGGCAGGGGATAGCTATCCAGCATCATCTCCACCTCATAGCGCTATGAAGTGTTAGGGGACAGCTGCCCAGACCATGCTTCCTTTCAGGTACGGATGGGTTAGAAACCAGGTCTCAAACTTGTGTATTCATTTCAGCAGAAGATCATAGAATCACAGAATCTTTTGAATTAGAAGGGATACTTAAAGGTCATGTAATCCAACTGCCATGCAATGAACAGGGACACCCACGGCCAGATCAGGTTGTTCAGAACCCGGTCCAGACTGACCTTGAATGTCTCCAGGGACAAGGCTTCCACCACATTTCTCAGCATCCTGTTCTACTGCTTTATTACCCTTTTTATAATTGTTTATGTTTGTTTTTTTTTTCCTTTATCCAATCAATATCTCCTCTTGTTCAGTTTGAAACCATTTCCCCTTGTCCTGTCACAATAGACCCTGCTGGAGAGTCTGTCCCTGTCTTTCTTACAGCCATCCTTTAGATACAGACAGACAGCTGGCTGGCTGGGCTGCAGGGCACTCTGCTGGCTCACACCCAGCTGCCATCCACCAGTGCTCCCAGGTCCTTTCTGGCAGGGCTGTGCTCTATCCCTACATCCCTCAGCTCATACTGGCAGTGGGGGTTGCCATGACCCGGGTGCAACACCTTGCACTTGACTTTGTTGAACCTCAGGAGGTTCACCTGGGCACACTGCTTAGCCTGTCTAAGACCCTCTGGATGGTATCCCATACCTTGTGAATGTCAGCCGCACCACATACCTTGGTGTCATTTGCCTACTGCTGGAGGCGCACATGATCCCTATCCATGACTGTCCATGCCACTGATGAAGATGTTAAAGTCAGTCCCAGGATGGACCCTTGAGAGACATCACTCATCACTGATCTCTGTTCAGACATTGAGCTGCTGACCACCATTCTCTTGCACTCCTGGTACAATCTTGCTACCAGTTCCTCATTCATTGAACAGTCCACCCATGAAATCTATTGCACCTTTGCCATGAATGTGCCATTTGCCATTTATGTTCATTCACAGTGTATCACAATATGTTATATGTCTACATGTGGCACCACTGAACTATCAACAATCTATGTAGTCACAGAATCACAGAACTGTAGGAGTTGGAAGGGGCCTCCAAAGATCATCGAGTCCAACCCCTGCCAAAGTAGGCTCCCTACAGCAGGTTGAAAGGGTTGAAAAGGTAAGTGTCCAGATGGGTCTTAAATATCTCCAGAGAAGGAGACTCCAACACTTCTCTGGGCAGCCTGTTCCAGGGCTTTGTCACCCTTACCATAATAAAATTCTTCCACATGTTAGTAGGGAACTTTGTATGTTCAAGTTATAGGCCATTACTCCTTGTCCTATTGGTACATACTATCAAAAAGAGCTTGGCCTCATTCACTTGTCTCTCACATCCTTTTTGATATTTATAAACATTTATCAGATCCCCTCTCCCTCTTCTTTTCCCCAGGCTGAACAGACCCAGGTTACTCAGCCTTTCCTCATATGGGAACTCCACAACTCCCCTGGGCAGCCTGTTCCAGTGCTCCATCACCCTCACCATGAAGAATTTATTTTGCGTATTGGAGTTGAACTGCCTATGCTCTAGTTTATGGCCATTTCCCCTTGTCCTGTCCCCACAGACAACTGAAAAGAGGTTGGCCATGTCCCTTTGTCTCCCACACTTAAGATATTTTTAAATACTAATAAGATCCTCTCTCAGTCTTCCCTTCTCAAGGCTGAACTTATCCAAGTTACCCAGCCTTTCCTCACAGGGGAGATGCTTCAGGCCCTTTATGATACTCGTGGCCCTCTGCTGGACTCTCTCTAGGAGATTCTCTCTTTTTCTCTCTCTTTTTTGTACTGGAAAGACCTGGTTACAGAACTGGATACAGTAGTCCAGGTGATGCCTGACCAGGGCAGAGTACAGGAGGAAGATCACCTCCCTCGACTTGCTGGCCACACTCCCTTTAATACACCTCAGAATCCCATCAGCCTTCTTGGCAACCAGAGCACACTGCTGGCACATGGCCAACCTGTTGTCTACCAGGACTCTGAGGTCCTTCTCTGCAGAGCTGCTCTCCAGCAGGTCATCCCCAACCTGTACTGATGAATGCAGCTATTCCTTCCCAGGTGCAAGACTCTGCACTTGCTCTTGTTAAATCTCATCTGGTTTCCTGCTGCCCTGCTCTCCAGTCTATCTGCGTCTCGCTGACTGGCAGCACAGCTTTCAGGTGTGTCAGCTACTCCTCCCAGCTTTATATCATTGGAGTACTTGCTGAGAGTAGACACCATACTCTCATCAAAGTCATCAGTGAAGATGTTGAACAAGACCAGACCCAGCACTGACCCTTGGGGAACACCACTAGTCACAGGTCTCCAAACAGACTCTTCACTGCAGACAGCCACCCTCTGAGCTCTGCCATTCAGCCACTTCTTAACCCGCCTCACCGTCCACTCATCTCTCCCACACTTTCTCAGCTTCATGATGAGAATGTCATGGGAGACAGTATCAAAAGCCTTACTGAAGTCAATGTAGACAACACCCACTGCTCTCCTCCCATCTAACCAGCCAGTGATTCCATCATAAAAGGCTACAAGGTTGGTCAAGTACGATTTCCCCTTGGTGAATCCATGCTGACTATTCATGATAACCTTCTTTTCTTTCAATTGCTTGTAGATAGCATCCAGAACAAACTGTTCCATCACCTTTTCAGGGAGAGAGGTGAGATGGACTGTCCTGTAGTTTCCTGGATCCTCCCTTTTGCCCTTTTTGAAGACTGGAGTGACATAATGCATCTCCCAGGTTAAAAACTGATCAATATCTTGAGTACATACGCAAAAGAAGATGCACAGGATTTTAGAAATGGATTCTCTGAGGTCTGTCTGAATGTTGCATAGAGAAGAAAATGCTCATACTGGTGATTTAGTATTTATAAAGTTGGAACATGCCATATTAACAATCAAAACTACAGCAAATATTACACAGTTGTAATGGAGCCACAGTGCATGGATGTATATTATGCAGCTGCTCCATTAACTAAAACTCACTAGGATCTGTTAGCACTAGGTTGCAGTACGATTTCATGGCTTCAGACAGTATCAGGCACGTGTCACTGAGAAGCACACAAACATGCAAGATTAAGATAACCAGGTTCATTCTGTCCCTTGGAATCCTGTAATTTCCTGGACTGCTTTCCAAAGCACACTGTATGAATCTGAACTAATCCACTATGCAGAATGTTATGTATCCTATATTGTAAATCTATGTTTTAAAAGATGCTGAAGTACTACTTTTGTGAAGGTTTTTACCTTCCTGGGAAGACAAAAAGCATAAAAAAATAACACGCATTTGAATAAACTTAAATGAATTCCCAGTCACCACACACCACCACATAAATTTTCTTTGTGATTAACAACCCGATTAATTCTGCCAGTGACATCGGGTGTAGTCACACAAGCAGACTCTGTCCTGTAAAAATATTAGCTGGTAAAAAAGTTACTCATTAAGGAAAATTTCCTTCCCACCACATCAAGGAACTCAAAGAAAGGCATATATACAGTACCACAATCCCGAAAAGCTTCACGGAAAAATATTTTCATATCTTCATGGAAGAATATATGAGTAATCTGTGAATAAAGTTGAAGAAAGTGGGTACTTTATTTGTGTTAGCTTAAAAGAAGGAAAACAGTTTATCACTGATGTAATGTAAGTGGAGGTGCCCTACCTCCACTAGCCCAGGTTACAGCATCACTCCTGCTGTCTTCCTCAAGCTTTATTCAGTTACTGTAATACTCACCTCTACTGGAGCTATTTATGAAATGTATTCATTTCATGTGTATGTGTACCTCATAGATTTGCGTGGTTTTCAGCAGACTTATTTTTCACACTGGGTTTTGTGCTGAGAAAAGCCTTCCCCACAGCTATCAGAACAAAAGATTTTGTTCAAACTGCAGGTGAAATGATTTACTTATGACCATATAAAACATCACATCAGTGGTCAGACTTTGTACTCACATCTATCGATGAGTTTTGTTTATTGTCAAGAGATGTGACAGCTCTGGAAGTGAAAATGCTTAAAGCTATTCACACTGTAAGAGTGAATAACCTCCAAGAAAAGGTTTGCAGACCTGGTTGAGCAGCAGGCTATGAAGTGTAGGAAAATTTTGGAGAACAAATGTGAGGTGAGAAAATTAATGACAAGTAGCAAGAAAGTACCACAGACAAAACTCTTTCCTGAGTGACAGCCCCTTCTAGTGCAGGGACCCAACACAGACCCATGTAGTCACTGAAGAACTACATCTCCAGCTACATTAAGTCCTCTGGCAGCTCTGGTAGTGAATGAGGCACAGAGGGAGAAGCTCTTGGAGCAACAGTAACACAGAAGCGGCTCTAACAAATCCTTCTGCTTCTGCTTCTACATCTCCACAAATGATTGCCCTGTTAAGCTTTTCATTCTGAAACAAGAGGACATCACTTTGCTTTCACCTTACATTAGCACTGTGTTGCATGGGATTTCAGAACTGCTGACAAACATAGAATAGAATCATAGGATCACCAAGGCTGTAAAAGTCCTTCAAAATCATCCAGTCCAATCATCCATCTATTACTTAAATTTCCCCACTAAACCATGTCTCTTAGTAATAATATCTAAACATCTCTTGAACACCTCCAGGGATGGTGACTCAGCCACCTCCCTGAGCTGCCCATTCTAGTGCTCGTCCACTCTTTTGGAGAAGAAATTTCTCCAACCATTTGACCTGAACCTCCTGCCTGAACAATCCCCAGGTGCTCTGTTGTCCAGGAGGTGAAATCTTGACCAGGAGCCCACAAGTTCAGGAATACCCACAAAATGATGGATAGTTTGAAATCTTTTAGCACCCATTGCTGTCAGAGAAAATCTGCTTTCCATACTGCTACCATAAAGGCTGAGTATTATTCCTCTGAGACTCGGATGAGTCCATTGCTGACGATGGGAGATGCAACTCAGGAGACAGCAAAAGATTCACCTCCATTGAAACCCACTGAGTGGGAAAAGACAACTCCACAAGTTGCAGAGGAGAGAAAAGGCATACTTTGACACTTGAAGGTTTTCCATGAATTCTTGAAAAACAGATATAACACAGTTTGTGTTATGTAAACATAGGTCAATATAGCACTTGGAATCTCTAGGAACAGAAATGGAGGTAGTGCTGAAAGGATACTCATGAGTCTCAGAGTCAGGAAACAGAAAGCTAGTAAGAAATTCAGCTAACAAACTGCATGAAATTTTGAGCAGCAGCATTCAGAAGTTTCTTTCTGTTCTGGGAGATGATTTTGCATGACAGGTTTGTATTATATTACCTCTGGCTTGTCCAACCCACAGCCTGCGGTCTGCATGCAGCCCAACTCAGCAGCTCTGCCCCACTGGGCGGACTGGCCTGGCCCTGGAACACGTGGAGGGTGCAATGCAGTGCTGGCAAGTAATTTGGCAGTGTGCTCAATTTGCAAGGAAGTTGTGTCAGTTTTCGAATATCACAATTTGAAAAGGCATTATATACAGAAACATTCTGCCAAATTAAGGAATGCTTCATAAAGACAAAACAATGAAACTCAAAGCTGTCACTTCAACATAATATTTTTTTAAAAGTTAAAACTCAAACTGACTCTGTTATAAAAGCTATTTATGTGACAGCAAATCTGATTGCAAAAAAATCAAAAGCATTCACTGACGGTGAGTTTGTTAAGCAATGTATGGAAAGCACAGCAGATATAGAATCATAGAATCACCAAGGTTGGAAAAGACCCACAGGATCACCCAGTCCAGCCGTCAGATTTTTCTAATATCAGTTTGTCTCACCAGACTGTATCCAGATGAACTGAAGAATTAGGAAAATATATCAAAAAAAGTTTTGAGAGTAAAGCTGCCAATTTCAGATGTTATATTTTGGCGACAGATGAAGGTACTGATGCTATAGATACGGCTCAACTTGCTGTTTGCATTAGGGGAGCTGATGTTGAATATAATGGCACTAGAGAAATGACTGCTTTGGTGCCACTGAATGACACTAAATCTCTTTATTTGTATGAATCTGTACAAAATATACATTTAAGTGATTTTCATTAACCTTTGTCAAGATTTCTGGTATAGCAATTGATGGTGCCCCAGCAATGGTTGGTAACATAACAGATGATGCAATTACCACCAGTAACTCACATGTGATGAAATATCACTGCATGAGACATCAAGAAAATTAATGTGTAAAACCTTTCAAAAAGGATAATGTCATGCAAAACATCATCAAAGCTGTGAATTTCATGAAGTCCAAGGAACTTCATGAAACACTGCCAATTCCAGGAGTATGGATGCTGATCATGGGGACATCATTTACTTTTCTGAAGGAAGGTGGCTAAGTGAGGGTAAAATGCTGAAAAGACTTTGAAAAGTCCTTTCAAGTCCTTTAAGAAATCAAAAGGAAAATTTGTGCCAGAACATGAAGATGAAAAATGGCTCAATTGGAGTCTCGATTGGACTGCTCATTTAAATGTGTTAAACATGCATCTTCAGGGTGAAAATCATCTTATCTGTGCTGTGTTTCAGACAATAACAGCTTTTGAAATGAAACTTCTATTATGGCAAGCTCAAGCTATGGCAAATAATTTCACACATTTTGCTGCCTTCAAACAGTCCTGTGAACAGTAAAAAATATGCAGCCTTGCTTTCCGTTCTGATACAGGAATTTGAGAATAGGTTTCAAGATTTGAATGAATGAATAAATAAATAAATAAATAAATCGTGTTCTGTATATTTGCAATTCCATTTTCATTAAACCTAATTACATTACTTGCAAATTTTCACATGGAATGTATAGAGTTGCAATCAGAACTTCAACTCAAAGAACAATTTAGTCATGTCCCTTTACCAAAGGGACAAGCCCTTTGTTTCACAAGTTTCACAAGCCATATCTTATCAGAGAATAATATCCCGTGCTTCACCGTCACTCCTTATTCATGTCACACCTTTTCGGCAGTATGTACATTTTGTGAACAACTTTTGTCAAGGATGAAGCACAAGGAAAGTAATATTGCATCAAAAATCTCTGATGAACACCTTGAGAGCTCACTAGGAACGGCAACCACTGCCATTGAACCAGCCTGACACATTAGTTTCACAAAAACAATGTCAAATATCCCACCGGTTTTATGTTTTTGCTGCTCTCTGTTTCTAATGCTTTGATTTTAAAAATACGTTAAATAAATAAGATTTGTTACGTATATACATTACATTTATTATATGCTTTATGTGTGCCCAAGGGAATTCCTGTTTGTTCAGTGTGGCCCAGGCAAGCCACAAGGTTGGACAACCATGGATTACCTGATTCATTCAAATGGATCAAATACATTAGATCAGTCATATGTGATGTCCATAGGCTAAAAGTTGTAGAGGACCACAATTTTCTCATTCAAAGTGGTCAATCAATTTTTACAAAAGGATTATTTGGTTCTGGTTTGGTTTGTTGTTTGTTGTGTTCTTTTTAAACCAAAATCTGAATTGTTCTAATGGAAAAAAAAAAAAAAAAAAAAAAAAAAAAAGTCTCCTGAATCTACCATACAAATGCTACCTGGCTAACAGAACAAGGTATATAACCCTTAACTCTCAGGCTACAAGGAAAAATTTTAAATTTACTATAGGTTTGAATTGAACATGAAGAAAAAGTAGTATAAAAAAATTCTCCAGGACGGGTAAAACATGCATGGCTTCTGTGAAGGAAACAAATTTATGTTCTTTTAGCAAATCAATTTCACTTTTCATTAAGTGTCAAATAGATTGCTATTTTGTCAACATGCTGGTTTTTGGTAGATACACTTGATAGCTTCACTATAAAAAATGTACACGTTCTTCACTTTGAACAATTCTTCCACTCACAATGTTGTTGGACTAGGGTGTGTGGATGTTTTTTCATTAATTTCTGCTTTTTTTCCCCTCCCAACTCTCTTACAGTATTGATATGATTCCCTCCCTTTTCACGCATTATGTGCATTTCCAAATCAAAGAGCCTCTTTCCACCTTTTTTTCCTGCAGATGGTGCACAAAGCAGAGTGCAGCACAGAGTGCAGACAGGGAGCTTGGAGGGCTGTCTGCACACGGACGCCTTCCAACCACCTTTGGAGATGCACTGGGGGCTCACATGCATAGATGCGTAGAAGAAAAGTTAAAATGTCTGTAAACTTCGTGCAGACAAACAAAATGCAGGTGACTGAAGGCTGTCAAAGTAGAGTAATACAGATACATGTCTTCACCTTCCATCCTCATCTCTTTCTCTTTGAAGAAGAGCTCGTTTATTTTCACCACTCCGTATCATTCACAGTTAAAACAATACAACACTACACATGAGGTATGAACAATGTTAACGATGTTAATAATGTTAAATCCCACATTCTTCAGAACTTTCTAAACTTATTTTTCTTACAACCTTCATTTTACATCATTGTTCTAAGATGTGGCTTTTCTTTAAGTATGAACAGGAAGACCAGTTTTGGAATGAGTTCTTCAAAAGGTCAATAAACTGTTAACGACAGTTACCATACATGAAGAGATGAATAAACAAATGAATTAATAATTAATAACATTAATCAAGCATATAAAAGAACACACAAGTTCAACCACAGACTAAACAAAGGAAAGACTGAGGAGTGACTCAGCTAGTAAGAATCGAAAGGACACTAAGACAAAGGAAATCAATATGGATTTCTAAAAAGTGATCATTATCCCATCACGCTCAGGCTAGATCTAATAAAGGACATGGTTTTTATGTCAGCACCACCTTCTCACATGACCAATATCCAACCTTTCTGTGCTGCCTTAACATTCCAGCAAAGCTAAAGGACACAGGACCCACATCACATGTCCTGAAAGCACAGAGCTGGTTGCAGGCAGATAACAGACTCTGGGGCTGGGAGGACCATGCTGAAAGACACGATGAGCTTTGTTGAATGCACATCAATTCAGGCTTCCCAGTACTCTGCCGGACTCCTGATCATCCTGATCTGCCTGGGAGCTGGGTGTGAATTGTTCAGGATTCAGATGAAGTTCCACAATCAGAGGTCCATCTCCTAACTTCCAGGATGGGAGGAAGTAATATTCCTATAAACTCCTTTCCACTTACAACACTGTTGATCTGGTATGGTTTGTGAACAGTTGTATAGCTTGCTCTGCTGAAACGAAGTAGACTGGTTGCTAGAAATACATGTCATCTTGGGCACCACAGTATTGCCACTCTAGTGGCTGATTTACTACAGGAACTTGACTGCTAATCTGCAAAACTAAAAAGCAACAGCTTACTCAGTACAGTAAGTGAACTACGCTCCCTGCTCTAATTCTATTTGCTGAAGTAAGTAAAACAGCTATCTAGAAAAGTTTAGTGGCCATAAGTACACTTGCAATTCTATATCCATACTCTCTTCTTACAGGTACAATTTTGGTTGCAAATAGACCTATTAGAACTGTCAGGAGTCTGACAATGAGCAATGGTTCACATTTTATACAGAAAAACTGTTCTAAAACAAGGAACAAGGACATGAATTTAAAACAGGACAGGTAAGCAAACCAGCTCTTCTCAGCGACACTTCTGAAACAAAGCTAAATCACATAAATGCCTTCTGAGTGTTTGTCATGGTTTTGTAACTTCGCTATTGGTAGTATTCACATAGGAAACTATATTACCATTATTAAACCATGTTGACATTAAATCATGTCAATCATAAATCATTAAATTATTAAATCATGTTGACAGGAGAACTTCCCCATGTTGACAAGATTTAAGACCCAACCAAAAAAAAAAAAAAAAAACCATAGAGAAAGAAAAGCTGCATCTTTGCAAGCTTTAAATTCAGCACTCCTGCTACTAAAAATATGAAGTGTCAAATAGTGGAATCATATCACACTAATGCAGAATGAAGCTGAAGGCTGTGTAGACATACGTACTTAATGAGAAACAGCTGGCAAATATCTCTGCCACTCATTACTACTTACAGTGGGAAGGATGGAATGACAAATGTTCTGGATCACTGGCATCAAGAAACATACCGTGAACAATGTCATGGGAAACAGCTACATCTACAGCTGCCTACACTTTGCAAGAAAGATGTTCCTCTGGACTGAATGTTCTCGTTTCCTGTCCCCAGGGATTAAACCCAAACCAGCAGTAGACAACAAAATATTACAGCTCCATAAGGTGCTGCTCTAGGAGTGGTTTGAACTTTCCATCCTCATTTCATCTCTTCTCTTGCTGATAACATCAATGCCATGGATGAGAAGAACAAGGTGACTTCTATGAGTTTAATCTAGTGCTTTGCAAAACGACACCTTAAAACAATTTATCTTGTAGTACTATTCTACTTTCATTTGATGTAAAATCAAGTATCTTCTAAAAAAGAATACATCTGACTGTAAAACAAATGTGTAGATTAAGAATTCCCAATAATTCATGTCCATATTATAATGTCTGTTAATAAAAATTTAAGAATTGCTAACCTCGGTTAAAGAAAACTGGGGAAACTATTATGATGCAAACAAAAATTTAAACATATAGGCTTTATTAATATCTTTTTTCATCTGTGTATGTATCAGTATGAACATTCATTTGCATGAAACAAAAGCAAGTACCTAAAAGTAACATCCTGAAGAAATCTGTGCATTGTCAGGGCTGACCTGTTTTCCATTGAGGTTAACAGAGCAGTATCCAGAAGCTCTTGAATAGGACTCCCAAGATTTCGATTACCATTCCAAAAATTCCATTCACATTGCAATGAAGAAAAAAACTGCTTAAATGTAGGTGATCAGGGTGTCACCAACCCTCTTCTACCAGGAATGAGAGTAAGGCACAAGGATCTTATTATTCCAGTATTTCCTAAGCCTGTATGCTGCAGGAGAGCAAGGTCAGGCACAGCACCAGTGAGGAGTGAAAGAAAGGTCTGAAACTCTGGAAGGATAAGTGCTTTATAAAAGTTCTTGGACATACGGACAGGACAGTTATGAACCAGCAGGAAACTGGCAGCATGGGTCTCTGGAATGTCCATTCACTCTCTGAAGTTACCTACCTGATCCCCAGAACTGGTACACAGAGCAGGCCCCACTTCAAAAGCTGGTGAGAACATGAGAATGGTGGACAGAGCACATCACTGCAAGGAGAGGTGCTACAAAATGTAAATGCTGGAGGATACGAAGGATGGGGAAGGACTACTCAGGGTTGTGCTCTAAGGACTGGGGCAGTGAGAGTGACTCAGGTGGCACGCTTTCTCTAGATATGGGGCAGGACACGAGAGCACAGTCAGTGGTCTTCAAGCTATGAGAGTTGCAGCCAGCCAGCTGAGAGATGCAGTAGGCAGCTGAACACCACCTACCACTTTCTGGGCCCCAGCAAGCTCACGTGCCCAGAGGCAGACTGGATGCTGCCCCACAGGGCCTGGGGAGAGTAATTTCTCTAGGCAGCTTGTCCACTCACAAATATTTAAATTCACAGTACAAACTAAGCCTAAAAATGGTGCACATTATTAGTTCTTTATTAGAAGTCTCTTACTGAACATAACCACAGTTGATTCAGGGATTTTAAGTAGATCAGCATTCTTCCCTGTGCAAATATTTCATTTCAGAGAAGTTGTGTGACTCCCCTTTCATCAAAGACTGGATCATGCAAAGTACAGATATCTCTCAAAAATCCTAAAATGAATAAACATTTTGTTCTGTTCACTGGAACAGCTATGAGCAAAGGAGAGAGGTAAATTAACATAACTCTCTCCTCCGATCCATAACACATGCTTCTTTCTACAGTGGCCTTCCCTCCAGCCAAGACAACAATTTCCTGGGAGTTGACCAGGGAAAAACAGCTGCAGAGGATTCCCCTTGAGGGAAATCAAGAGGTCTGCCCTCCTACGTCCAGTCTTACTCAGCTCTCTGCAAACAACTCAAGATTTCCTAGCTCCTCTCTGGAGAGAACCAACTGCTTGTCCATACACCCAAGATGCACGTACTTCTTCTTTCAGACCAGCAGTAACTGTTTAAGGACTTCCTCCACACAGACACTCTTCAAAAAATCCTTTCTGTACTGTCACCGTCACCACAATAAATATGCCCAACAGCATTTTGTCTGCATATATTCCCCTGCACACATGAATCACAAAATTCATGGGGTTATCTGAGAGCTTCCCCTAGGCCTCCAAAAGCTGGCCTGTGTGCCAGAGAGACTCCTCTCTGGCTTGTTATCATTACCCTTCAGCAAACATAGCAACAACAACAACAACAAAAAAAAACAGCCACGTGCATCTCTTGGTGCAAAGATCCAATACAGAACAGCTGGGAACAGCTGCTGCTGCTGCTGGGGATGGAAGTGAGATGCAGAGGGGCAGCTGTGAGATGCCATCGCTCCTGCGTTTACCCAAGCTGTTGGGTGGTCCCAAAACAGGATGCAGTCTCCCTGCAGGCTGTGACATTGCTCTGGCTCGTATTTTCGGCCTCAGAAAGAAAGTTGCAAGTTAACTGAATCTCAGCAGTTTAACTTGCAACTGTCTGTGAAAAGTGAGGATGTTGAGTTCAAGCTATTCCATGTTCACATCTGTCCTCCTGCTTGTGTTGATCTTTTTGCATTTTCCTATTCCTCTTGCCCTAGCTTCCTCAACTCCATTCCCAGAACAACTTACACCCAAGAACTCTGCAAGATTCCAGCTTTGTTGCAGCTCCCATGTATGAGTTGAAGCACTCAACCTCCTTGTGCTGTTTTTATAGTTTCTGTCGCAGATATTAGCACACTCTGCTCTGCTGTCTCCATTCTTCTTTGACTTGTGATGGGTCACAGAGAGCTCAAAAAATGCTGCTCAGCTAATTCCCCAGGAAGATCCAGATATTTGTAACATTCAATATCTGCAAGCAGACAGATGTACGTGTCAAGTCTTTCTGACTTTGTGAATTAACTAGCCCATTCTCCTAGCTAAAAAGTTAAATAATGGGAAGATTTTTCAGCTGAAGGCAGCATTAACTTTGCTTAACAAGTGGCAGGTTTTGTCAGTTTTACCTGTGACATAAGAGTTGCAGTGTATAGGACTTCAGGATATGACTTTCTGTCAAAAGCTGAAGATGAAATCTACCAGTTCTGTGAAACAAATCACTTCAAGTCGCACACTTCTTGATACGTGCTCTGGCTGTAACACACACACTCTAAAAATATTTAGGAACCAAAACAGGTTATTTACATTCTATCAAAACTGCAAAATTGGTATGAGCTCTACACCCCCCAAGACCACGGTATGGATCCTCCTCCAGGTACCCCTCTTGGGTAACATGAATGAACACTATCTTTACAAAGAGTTTCTCTATAGGAAAACTAACAGTTTCTGAGTAGTTGATCTGCATTTCTGTGTGAAGCTCACTGTGACAAAGACTGCTCACAGTCTAGACAGGTTCTGTAGAGAAACAGAAATTTGCACAGTATCTGTTATTAATAACTGTCTCTGTCATGTCACCCTGCATGTTTGAAATTCAGAGCAAATTTACTCTTCATTTCTCATTATCCCACTGACTTCAGGAGGTACGTGGCAGTTCTCTCAATTTCAGCCTTTATTAGCAGGAATAGTAATTTTGCAAACTTTTCTGCGCTTAGTCAATATTGGGCTTTCATTTTCTAGATACTTATCTCATTGTTTACTTCACATACGGATCATTTTCAGCTGCCTCTTAAAGACATAATATTTCACCTCTCTTTATAACTTTCTTCATTCACTCCTAGTCCAAGACACCAAACATAGATAGTGTTACTGTGCTAACGGATGGGAAAATGTGGCAAGAGGTTAAACTCTGCAGTGATATCTAGCATAGATCTTGCCCCATTAGGCTGTAAAATGTAAGGTTTTGGGAACAAACACACACACTGGAACCTGCTGACTCTATTAAAGTGATTGGTTCCGTGGCCTGAGGGATGAACACCATATGGTGCTCCTGATTAGATCCTGAGAATAGTAAGGGAGCATACACAGGCAGGGAATCCCTTTCAGTAGTCAGAATCTTACCATTTTATGGTTACTCTGTCAAATTAAGTGCATGGGCACAGATCAGTCTTTGCTACTTGGCAGCAATGCCAAAGAATACATATATACTTCATGTGTTAGTACAAGTGTGGTTTAATAGTGTAGGATTAGGGGTTGCCATGCACACCTACAGTACTAAGGTGTGGGAGTTAAAAAAGGCTCAGCACTTAACCTGACAGCAAAATACAACTTACTTTTTGGACCTACCACCTTGGCAAGACTTCAAGATGACAGATTCACCCATTTTAACTTTTCCAAATCTGCAGATAAATCGAGAATTCAGCTAAAAATATGTTTTCAACAGTGGATTTGAAAGAGCTCTCCAGCTGCAACATGACAGCTACTCCCACTATAAAACACTGAACAGAAATAAATGATTTCATGTCCGAACATGAAACAGGTAGAAATTAAAGAAAAAAAAATTGGTTCTAGACAGATCTTTGGCATAGCATTTGATGAATTGACTGGTTAAGAAGTGATTTGACCTGTTCCTAACTAGTTAAGTAAAAATGTATGAGAATGCATTTACTTAAGTAAATTACCGAAGCACCCATTAAAATATGTGTGGGATTATTTCACTGAGCACTGACAATGAGATTTTCCTGATCCTATAGCCAATAGTTTTACAACTGTCTCTTGACTGCCTTGAAATCCTGACTCTTATTAAAAGACAAGGTGAACAGAAAAAGAAAATAATCTAGATTACACTTGACATTTTTTCTACATCTCAGCTTTGCTCTCTGTTAACGCAGAAGACAGAACCTCATACTTTTCAAAGCTTACTAAGAGGTATGTCCCCTAATTTTATGTCAGCCATAGAACTACCTACTGTATGTGGTAGTCACATCAAAGTACAACGCATTATACAATTCTGTAGCAAAACACACAGGGAGAAGTGAGAATAAAAACAAAAAATGGAAATACTGTAAAAACTAATATTAAGTATTTGGAATACCCATTGTAGCTTTCAAACAAACCTTTATCAAATACGTGCGTCCAACAGAAGGTCCATTAAGTGTTCCTCATATAAATTGCCAGGCTTTGTTTTAGCACGGCTTTTCCACATTTTATTTAGCTCCTGGATATAAACACAACCCTATTAATCCATTTCAATCTTCTATTTCCTTCTTTTTTTCAAAATAGTTTCTCAGTTTTTCAGAATAGTGCTGTGCACCACCAGGACCAGAGAGAAGTTTTACAGCTTGAAAAGCAAGAAGGGAATCAGTCTTCTCCAAAATCTCCAAAACCCTGCTGGCATACTACTGTCCTTGGCTGTTAGTAAGACAAAGATGAAACCTCGGTTTGATATTTGTATTAGCTAATTTGTGTATGATCAACATTCCTGGAAATTCTTCAGTACTTTTCTGCAAGATCTCCTCATTAATTCAGCTGAGCTCACACAGAAGAAAACAGAAACCACTCCAGCATGCTGTATGTTTAAATTGCTACCCACAGCAAATTGGTGGTGCCAGTCCCATTTCATAATACAAAAAAATCAGTCTGCACTGAAAGCTCCATGAGGCTACACTCAGCTTAGTGGTACCCCAGGGCCCCACCTATACAGTAGCACTTGCATCCCCATGCACTTTTAAACAAGAGAAGTTCGGCTCTGCCTTCTGTTTTCTGGTGTCCTCCTTCCATTTCAACAATGAAGAGGAAAATAGTGCTTTTTCCAGACAAAATAATCGAAACAGCTCATATAGAATTCCAATTTTGAAACTAAAACTAAAAAAAAAAAACTAAAAAAAAAACAAACAATAAAACAACACTCTCAGTTTTAAATGTTCCAAAGATAGTTTAAGAAATGTGAAGTACCAAAACTAAATTAATTCATACTGTGTTGTGAAAGAGAAATGGCTACTCACAGAATAGGTCTTTGAAGCTGTAGTCACACTATGCCTTTTAATTAATTTGGTTTAAATATAGATTTCTAAGGGAAAGAAGAAAAAGACAGTCTGGGATTAATCTTGAAAAGAACAGTTGTTATTTCAAGGTTTGATAAGTTATAGCTGCATATGCTGTAACTCTTCTTATTTCTGGGCTTATACAACAGAGAATATTTGGCCTTCCTCTGGACCAGATGTTGTTTTTTCTATTCCATTTCATTTTTGAAAAATACGAATCCCACTAGTGCTGCCAAAGGAAAAAGCACATGCTAGCACTTTGAGGAGCCTCCCTGCCTTTGGCTCAGGGCAAGTTGCTTGTATTTCAGATGATGTTTCAAGCTTCAAATCCTCATGCCTACCTCACTTGCTACTATAGAAGCGGACACAGCAGAAACATAGCAGTGTCTCAAACACACTATTTTCAGTGTCTTCTATTCTTAGAAGCGATGATTTTCACAGCCCTTTGAAAGACCATCACAGAGGCTCCCCTTGACATGCTGGTTTTCAGGCTTCCCCAAAACCAGAAGCCTTCACAGATCAGTAGTCAAAACAACAGGGCAGGGACTGGCTGCATCCCAGCTACTCAGTTCTGTGACTAGGGAGAACTTACAAAGGCATTTGTAGAAGCAGAACAGCACAAAGGAAACCAGACATGTCAGAGGAGGCATCTCTGCATATGGGAGGTTAAGGATTCCTGCCACCAGGCACCCCACATAAGTAGCCCTGTTATGATATCATCCTGTGGCAACCTCTGACATTCTGAATTCCTCATGACTGCTGTGGCCCAAGTCAGCGTGTTCCAGCTTCTAGCCAGAGTTTTGAGCAGGATTTTTTTGATTCATTTTCCCTATCAAGCACTGGCTGTCAGTGGAATTATTACCTCTTGGATATTGTGATTCTGTTAATTTTCCTTTATTTTTGTCATGCACTGAATGGACACTGACCAGGGACACCAGCTACAGTCAGTGACTCTTTGTGGTTGATTGCCTACAGAAAATTATGCCGCAGTCATTCAGAGAGAGGAGCTATTGTGGCTCCCATAGACAAATACCAAGATGTTCACAAATATTTGGTTAGAACTGGGTTTGAACATTGAAATTTGCACTCCACTGGAAAGAAAATCAAGCGAAACCTTGTTAACAGATTATTATTCTGTAAATGATAATCTCAAGTTTTCATTTGCAAGAACTCCCCAGCTCTTCTCTTGAAATTTTTAAGGTATGTAAGCGCATGGGACCAGAAAGAGAAAAATGCAGGTGTGTTTGCTTGAAAAACATACAGTTCAAACACATTATAAAATGATTAATAATAGCCTAAGGAGAGAAAATTATATTAAAAAAGAAGAAGCTGGGGAAGAGGCTGTTGAGTAATCCCTTCTCTAAACATAAAGCGATCTCGGCTTTAAAATATTTAGCTGCCTGTCAGTATTACTGGCACAGGCTTTGCAGGAAATCCCCTCCTTTGACTGCACTTCCTTTCCATTACCTGCCCAGTACACAAAATTTCATACTTCTCCTACCCATCCACCTCCTTAGAGAAACACCTGACTGCCAGAACTACTTCCTAGAATCACCACAGAATCATCAACGTTCATAATGGCCAATGGATGCAACTGAGACCCTGAAAATACTATAAGACAGATAGTGAATATTTTACCTGGAGAATGTCAGACAAATAATATAGAAAATGTCAGGAATAATCCCTTGCTAAAACTTGTGCAGCAGCTGTAGGAAGACTTTGATCCACGCCCAAATCTCCACAGAGCTGTGGGAAATGCAGACTTGAGGATCAACTGACAGCAGTGAGATTCAGAGTGGAAAGAATTTGATTCAGTTTGTTTTAGTCATCAGGCAAGCAAGAAACTTGCTTCTAATTCTAACTTTGACAGACTCAAATAAATGGTGTACTCTGCATTTAAGAAGTATTTTAAATGCCAAAATCCATTTCTCTGCAGATTCAACTTAAAGACTATTTTGCAACTGAGCAAAACATTAGACAAGACCATTTAAAAATATGTATAAAACAGAATCAGCATGTTCCTGTTTTTGAAGAAGTGAACAAAGGACATTTTGCACAGTGTCTGAGTGTTCACTGAGTGTTCACTGAGATGACTACAGCAGCTTAGAGAAGACTTTCTCTCACCTAACAGACTAATTTATGTGCACAGAGGCTTCAGCATTAATTGTTTTAAAAGAACAAGAATACGTCTTTTTCAGCTTAGCTACTTGATTACAAATTGCTCGAAGTAAGTTTGAATATTTGCAAGAGAAGAAAAGCAGAAAGTCAGTACAGAAGAGATTATGGCAATAGTCAATATTCTCTTTTAAGTTCTTTTGGGCAGAACCTGGGCATGCAGCAAATAGTTTCACAGAATCTTTGGTATCGTAGTTAAGGAAGAAACTCAGAACTTCTGCTTTTCTTCTCTTGCAAATATTGAAACACTTCTGCCTTCAAAAACAGAATTTAGGGTTTGCTTTAAAAAAAGATTGGAATAGTGATGGATAGGAAAATCTTACAACTTCCTAAGTTATGCAATACCCTTTGATTCCAGTTAATCATAAAGCTAAAACTTGAGTGGAGTGTGATGATCTTTAACTATAATTCATTATAGAACCTTGGAATCAGAGAATGGGTTGGGTTGGAACAGGCCTTATAGTCCACCCAGCCCTAACCACTGCCATGGGCTGGTTGCCCCCTACCAGCTCAGGCTGCCCAAGGCCCCATCCAACCCGGCCTTGAACACCTCCAGGGATGGGGCACCACAGCTCTCTAGGCAGCCTATGACAGTGCCTCACCAGCCTTTAAGTAAAGAATTTCCTCCTATATCTCCCCTCTTTGCATTTAAAACCATTATCCCTTGTCCTATCACTATCTGTTCATGTAAAAAGTCAGACATTCTCCTGTTTATAAGCTCCCTATAAGTTCTGAAAGGCCACAACAAGGTCTCCCCAGAGCCTTCTCTTCTCTAGGCTTAACAAGCCCAGCTTCCTCAGCCTGTCCTCATAGCAGAGAACTCTCTCCAGTAACACAAAACATATCCAAGTTCAAGCAGATTTTGGGAGCATGCACTGAAGAACACCAGATCCAAACAAGGAGTGAACAAACTGTAAAGACAGTGTTTTTCACACAGAATAACCTAGTGTCCAAACAACGTGAGTGTCTTACAGTTTAAGTGGGTCACATACAACGGGAGGCTACCCAGAGGCTCATCAGGGACATGCAGACTTTGAAGAAACTAATTGTGAATGCTGAGCTCGTATCATTCATTAGCCCCATAGCACATGCCCAGCACTTCTCAGAAGAATTAGAAATCTGTGATCTGCCCAGAAATAATAAGGTAATTGTAGTTTCTTCTTAGAAAGTTCACAGAAAGTTCAGTATGACTGTGAAATTTGGCACTAAAGGCTGAGCACTTTGCCAATACAGCTCTATTAATGAGGCGTGGGTTCTGAGCAAGTTTTCAAACTCCCATAATAAAAACTTTTCCCAAATGCAGCTTTCTGGGTGTGATTTTTATTTTTTTTTTTCCCACTGCAACTCTGGAAATAAGATAATATTGTTCAAGGCTAATACTCCTCTGTAAAGGAGAGAGGGATGGCATGTGACATGTTACAGTTTTATTTTTAAGCTTGTTAAGGCTCTCCAAGTCAATATTGCAACAACTTAACATTTAGATTAAAAACTTTTTTTTTATTATTATCAAATCAGTATCAACACACTTGAAGTGAAATCACGTCACACAGCTTGACAAGGAAAGCTGTAAGCACAGATCAAGAGCAGAGTCTATTCATCTACCAAAGAACATGGTTAAAATTGTTGAGCCTAAGATCAGTCTTCAACCAGACTCTCATTAATCCAATGACTGGTTAAGCAGACTCTTTCAGTGAAGACAAGGAAGAGATCCCCATCTACCTTTAAACAATAGTTATGTAAGCACAATGCAAAAAATACTCTTCCTTCCCAGTGACACAGAAAGGAACAGAAAGACTGCTGAAAGGAGATTCCTCCCCCACCCCCATACAGCTTTGATTCACGTAATGTGAAAAATGGCAAGTCACAGAATTTTATAATTCATTCAGTCATTGAGTGAAGAAGCATATCATGTTTCTGATGATTTTTGGTGGAAACAAGTTACTGCTACCAAGTTACATCAACAGTCCCCTTAGTTTCCCCTTAATTTCAGTCTTTCCTTCAGCATAATACAAATACTGAAGGAAACCATCCTGGGATAGCTAGTTGGTCAAATAGATAGTCAAAAACCAAGGTGAAATTCCATTGGAAAAGAGAAGAAGATGAGAAAGCATAAGGAAACCAGCTGTCAGCAATCTGCTAACACTGAGCTTTCTCTGGACACCCACAGCATAGAGTTTGGATCCACTTGGAGAGCGTTCTGGTTTTGATCCTACTGAAGAGGAAGAATTGATGAAATATAGTATATTCTTCCTTTCACCCCTCCCAGTATTTATATTGCCTGTAACTGTTCGGCCACAGCCCACCAGGTAGCAAATGCTTCACCCTAAGTCTTCTTTGGGATGAGAGGTGATGGCCTCATGTTGTGCTAGGGGAGGTTCAGGTTGAGTATTAGGAAATACTCTGCCTCAGAACAGGCTGTCCATGGAGGTGATGGAGTCACCATCCCTGGATGTGATCAAAAACTGTGGAGATGTGGCACTTGTGGATGTGGTTTGGTGGTCATGGTGGTGATGGGTTGGCAATTGGACCTTGGTGATCCTACCCATCTTTCCAGACGTAATGATTCTATGATTCTATCTTAGGACAGGATGAATCATTCTCTGACAATGATTATTCCTCTATAAGAACAATAAAACCATCTTGTACAAGATAAAAATATCTTGTAACAGTACTGGCTTAAACTCAAATATTCAACTGTTAGGCTACTAAAGTTAAGATATATATCAGCATTATCCTGTGCCCTTAAAACATGAACTTCGAATAATATTTTAAACAGATCCACTGAACATCTGTATGGTAATGAAAATTAAAATTCTTTCTATTCCTTAGCAAGAAGGCAGCACATCTGCACCTGCACAGGTGTTACAAAGTCTACTTTTACTAACAGCATTTTTGACAGCAAAGCTAAATGAATACAGAAATCTTCTTAAATTTGTATGCCATATGTTAACAGCTGCAAAGTGAAAGTTTCTTATCTCCCCAGCACAGAATCCAGAGATTTCAGAAACAGAAGACGATTTTTCATTATTCTGGAGGAGGAAAGCGCAAGAAAATTAAAATAATCTAAATGTATCTCCAATAAGCTTCTAATAGGCACCAAGGAATGTCTGAAGAAAAATTCTGAAACTTGAAAGTGTTTTGGTCTAAATCAACAGGTATTTCTGCATGACACAGCCCCTCACTGCCCCCAGACAAGATGGGGGAGAGCTCTGAAATATGTGGAAGTGTGAGAACTCTTGGGCTGGCATAAAGATGGTTTAATAGGAAAGAAATTAAAAAAAAAAAAAAAATCAAAGCAAAGGGAAAAAAGAGAACAACCAGGTGACATACAGAGCAATTCTTCACCTTCCAGTGATCGAAACCAAGCCAGTCCTTGAGCAGGGGGAGCCTTCCTGACCTAATCCACAAGTTTTACAGTTCCACACGAGTCTGTGTTGTATGGGAATCCCTTTGGGCAGTTTGGATCAGCTGTCCTGGCTCTGTCCCCTCCCAGCTCCTTCTGGACACCCACCTCCTCACTAGCAGGGCAGAATGGGAAGCTGAAAAGTTCTTGACTCAGTGCCAGCACATTAGCACGTGATCCACCACTATTTCATCCTAAATCCAAAACACAGAGCCATACCAGGTACTGGCAGGAAAATTAACCTTTTTTCAGCTGAAATCAGAACAGAAAGAAAGCTAGAAACATGCATTTATTTCAAAGGCGTGTTTAGAGGAAAGAAAATGCCAATATCAAACAACTAGAAACAATTGTTAAATCCACTGTTAGTAGAAATAGGCCATGAAGTCCTTTTTCCCAAGGTACACCAGCCCTGAAATGCCGTATCTCCTGCTATCCAAGCAAGCAGGTCCTCACTGCTTTCAGTTCAGTGCAGCCTTTTCCACAAATGAGATACACTCCACAATTATGAAAGCTGCTTCTTTTGTTGTTCCTGCTTTAAAAAGAAGTCATTGTGTCTAAATGCATACATTTGCTCTTTTTCTTTTCACAGCAAGTATCTTGTAAACAAGTTAGTAGATCTTGTTCATAGAAAGCAGGGGGATGTGGGGAGAAAGACACTCTTCTCTCTGCATCAAACTCGTCTTGGATATTAAAATTCATATGTGAATTTACTATCCTCAAAAAAAAAAAAAAAAGTCTCTGAGTTTTGGAGAAACTATGCAAATTAATCTGAGTAGTAAATGATTTAGTTATATACAGGATAAACAAATACTGGAAAAATGTCATCATCATTCATTGAAAGATCTGAAAGTCACACAGCATGTATCAGGGTTTCTGCCAGCAAGAAAGGCTGCTTACATTGGTCACAATGTTCTTCCAAAAAAAGACAGGCTATCCTTTGAGAATAAAACAGTGTCCTGGAAGTTTTTTTTCCCTCTTCCAAGTAGTTAAACAAAAGACTTCACTGTCGAGCCAGGACTAACAGTTTACGCCATACACTTGCAGACAGAAGAAATGAGAATTCTCTGGCAGCAGCAAGTTAATCATCAACAGGCAAGATCATTATTCAATAAAATCCTGCACTCAGATACAACCTGTAGGAAGAGCAGGTAACTGTTGTCTGAAAGAATCTTAATAGCTTTCTAGTCCCCTGTTAAATTGAAACATTCCACAAGACCATTATGCAATAGTCCTAAAAAACAGTTTTGCACAGATGATATTCCTCTGCTCCTTCAGTTCCTCCACCCCACTATTCCCTCTACTCAATTCATACAGCACCAGGCCAGGTTCTTGTCTGCCCTCCCACCCCAGCCTTACCCTATCACAGCTCCTGGAGATGAATGCCTTCAGTCTTATGGAGAAGTTTCTGTTTATAAGATTTATAACTCCTCTATAGACAAGGAATTGGAGGCTTATGTACAAACCAAACTAACGTTAAATACCAATATATGAAGTATTCTCAGAGATCTGTTTTAATACTCCAAATCCCACCTTTGTTATATCGTACAGTCTACTGCAGTAATCACAGTGTTGCAGTCCAAATAAACTCAGCTACCCTAATTCTAAACCACTGCTACTTGACCCTATCAACAAATGAAGAAAAAGAACTACATCTCTTTCATATTGTACCCACCCCTTCTGCAGTGCTGCAGTCTCATATTAATGGTGAATCTGGAGGTGCTCATTTTTCAGCTGCAAACTTCATAAAGCTTCTCCATTTTGCATCTCACAAACAAGCCCAATACCTTGTGGCAGACTTCATGAAAACAAATGGGAAAGAAACTGAAGGAGATAATTGCTCATTGTGTAGAGCAGATATTAATTCCTTCTCTTTCATGCTTACATGTCAGAGCATTGTAAAGTTTTTAACACAGCCACTTTATCATAACCAAAAAAATTCTCAAATATTCAGTTTTCCAGTCTTCCAGGCACAAATGGTCAGAAAAGTCATCTGTAAAGGTCAGGACAATTTTTCATTTGTCATGCTTGCCCCTTCTCACACATTTCAAATATCATGAAGACAGCAGCTTGCAATGTACTGTATCATAATGCTGTACACCAGATAAGCACTCAGTTTTGCATGCAGCTAATGACTGAGTCATCTAGCAACTGCCCTGGCAGCAGTGGAAGTGTAAGGCACATACCTAAGTTTTAATTTGCACCATTTGCCAGAATAATTTTTCTCCAAATATATGAAACTTAGAAACACTGCAAATTATGAGTTAATTAATACAATAATTGCAAAAACACTGGAATGTAACTGCAGCCAAAATATTACCTGTGTAGGTCAGAGACAGATGACAAGTAGGACTGGAACCTGGAGACTGATTTGGTCATTGCCACAGCAAAAAGCTGCTGTGAGCGCACTGTGTGGAGCTTTTTTCCAAAAGGAGACGTGGTTCTTGAATTAAAAGAAGCTTAAAAATACTGCATAGGAGGTCAGAGTCCTCACCCACTCCCTTCCAAATGAATTCCCATTGATTTTGCTTTATACTCCTTGCCCGAAAAATATGTTAGTTCTGATGAGACGATTACAAATATCAGCACCAAACTTTGTGCAGTAACTTGAAAACATCCTTGCAGTTCAACTCTTCCAAGCAAAAATCACCACTACATTTTAACTTTGGCACTCAATCCCTTCCCTACTGCATATCTTAGAGATGTCTCAGCTGTCCTGGTTTAAGTTAAAATGAAGCACAAACTGAATCAAATAAACAACAGCACACAGCCCTTATCATGAACCTCAGTTTAAAATATTTGACTCTGACAACCAGGTCAAACATGTGATATGGCAGGCAACTCTTCACCAGTTACACCCCAGAATAGAGGAGTCAGAGCTAGAACTGGTAATACAGAAAAATGGTCATGATGTTGAATCTGTAAAATAGAATGGTAAATTGGAACTGTTTTGCTCTGAAGTGCTTCCAAAAGGCATTCATCTGGGCCATCTGTGATATCAGACACTAGAATTTTGGCAACAAACTGAAGAGCATGAACTGCTTGTAGTCTTGAAAAGAGGAAGAGTCAATTTACCACCTTTGTAATTTATTTATGCAACAAATGTTCCCCACAGATTATGTAGTGAATATATTTAGCTCAGAATTCAAAAAATAACTCACCTCCCTTTTTTGTTTTTACCTAACAAGAGCAACTGCTCTTTAACAGTGCATAGTGTAAACAGGAAATTACACTGATGGTTTTTTCTATCCTTGTTAAAGAGCTGCCTACTTTACAACACAGGAACTAAGATTCAAGGCCTTTAAAAGAACCAGTGATTGTTATATCCTTTCACACACAGCGCAGAACCGTAATGAAGAGTATATCTTCCCAGTGCAATGCACATTTTCACATTGTTTCCTTTTATGACTGTCAAGCAGATTACTGCTTGACCAAAAGCAGGCATTACCTATAAAGGCTGACTAAGTCACTTGCACACAAAAGCTGAAGTGACAGTATACTACTTAGCTAATTCATAAAATGCTCCCTTTGCTAGCCTGGAATATCATGAACATACTATTAATACCAGGAATAGTTCTGTCACATTTAAATGAATACTATCAGACAAGAAGTTTAAATCCATAAAAGCTTTACTAAGCTAAGTCAAAAAACCTCAAGGAAGCTGTGCTCAGTTTGTCCCAGCATCCAGGTACAGTCAGTCGTTTTCTGTCTCATTCTGCAGTACTTTAAAAGAAAACACCAGAGGTAAAAAGTGAGCAGAAGAAAGAAAATCAGCAGGCTACGCAAAACAAATAGAGATACCTTTATATCCTATCTTCTTTCCATACTTAATTTTTCTGTTTACAGACATTATTCCGTGCATAAAAGAAACATGAAAGACAGTAGGCAGGAACATTTCCTCACTTTTCACAGGTAAATCTAAAATAATTCCTATTACAAAAAAGGACAGAGAGCTGGGGCTGTTCAGCCTGCAGAAGAGAAGGCTGCGAAGTGACCTGATAGTGGTCTGTCTGTATCTAAAGGGGGGCTCCAGGAAAGAAGGGGTCAGACTCTTTAGCAGGGTCTGTGGTGATGAGACAAGGGGAAATGGTTTCAAACTAAAAAATAGTAGATTTAGGTTAGATATGAGGAAGAAATCATTGAGGGTGGTGAGGCACTGGACCAGGCTGCCTGGTGTTGTGGTTGATACCCCATCCCTGGATATTTTCAAGGTGCGGCTGGATAAGGCCCTGGTCAACATGATCTAGCTGCGGACATCCATGTTCATCGCAGGGGAGTTGAACTAGATAACCTTTACAGGTCCCTTCCAACTCTAAGGATTCTATGATTCTATGATTCCATTAGATAGCCCAACAGACAGGAAAGGAAACAGAAATTGAGGGAGCTGCCCTTAGGTTTAAGAAAAAATAGACAACAATTATAGATGTTCATGACTTTTTGACATAAGGCTTAGTTATCTAACAAGTAGATACACTTTGTTGATGAAGAATAATGAAAAGCAGCACCCACACTAACTCTTCAGGCATCCCCTCAACCTACCCGGTATCACAGAAGATTGACTATCTCCCCACTAGCCATCAGGCTTCCAGTTTCCTTCAACTGTCATTTCATGCTGCTCTTACCCAGCAAGCAATAAGTACAGTCCAGGTCTGTGCTCAGAAATAGAGCGGGGCTGAACTGTTGTTTACTTCTTTAAATCATCAATTTACCTCACACAGCAACAGAACTTCAGCAGCAGTCGTGACTGAGAATTAAAAATTCCAACATAGCCTTCTTTATTTTCTGCCCTCAGAAAAGAACTAACTATTCTTTAACTATTAACCCATCAAAAAAAGACACAGACAAAAAACACTAAGTATTCTGCACCTCCTTTTGTATGTAGCCTGGGCTTTATGTCATTTAGGTTATTTATTCTCCCTACCAACAATGTAACTTCACTAATAAATGAATCAAGTAAATGATTAGAAAAATAAATACAATACCTCATTTCGTAATTAGGAGATATCAACTACCCTTTGGACATGCTCCCTCACCCCCGCCTTCCAGGAAGTCTTGTTTTTCCAGGAAGCATGATGTTAATCATTGTGATGTTAGTATTTAAATAACTTCTTAAAATAGTGCTTCTTAAAAAAAAATCCCACCTCATGGCTGATGCTTTGTGCTTCACTTTCAGAACAACAAAATAAATGTTCCGGTAGCAATCACAAAGAATCCTGAAATCTTAAATTTAAACCATGGATTAGAGGTGAGATTTTTTATACTAAGGACAATACTTGCATGGAGTAATCTTATGAAAATCAGTAATGGCTGCAGTTCTTGTCGTTCCAGAACTACTCAAGAAATAAAATCAAATTACTTTGACCCATACTGTCCTGTCAAGACCCATTCTGTCTTGAGAAAGAAGTGTAGGATAGAAGGGATCAGTGCTGTGAAAAACTATCCCAGTAGCCACAAGGAGGATTTAGGTTCAGGCTGAGAAAAGAACCTAAGTGGATGGTAACAGAAATATTTTGACAAGATGCTCTCATTTTGCATAATCTCTTTTTCCTTTTCCAGAATTTAGGAAAACCTGGCATAACGAATGGCACAGACAAGTGGAAAATAAAGATGCTTAAAAAGAGGCAGATAGGAAACTGGGTAGAAATTCAGCAACATTTGTACCATTCACTCCACATGCTTGTTCTTCTTCCACTGGGACTGCTCGTCTTCTCCGTAGAGCATTTGGAAGGGTATTTGCTTCATAGATAATGTGGGGTTGGGGTGTTCCCTTTTTCTGTAGATGCTTTTTAATGGGCTCGATGAAGTAATCCCCATGGGGCAGATGGAAATACCCAGTCTGAAAATAAGCATAAAATAGTTAATCTACTTTCCAGCACTGGAAGTCAAAAACAAAGCAGACTCTTTTCACATCACCATCCCTGGGCTTTTCTCATAGTGAGTCACAACACTGCGGAATCAAAATATGAAAACAATAGGTTTTCAGCATTCATTTTGCTGCATACATCATGGTTGCTTTGTACCTCATTAGGGTGTAAGAGGCTAAATGAGAACAGATGAAATATCTTCTTCCTAATATCCTGAAATTCCATGTAGTGAGGCAAAGGCTTCCATATCTGTGCAAAGCCACTGAAAGGTCAGGAGTTAATTAGTCAAACATGATGTACTACAAAGAGTTGCATCTTGTTCTTCTGGCATTTTGCAGCCGTTCCTCGGAGAACGAGCCCTGAAGAGAAGCTATTTCATAAGCTAAAAGCATAATTCGGCACCTACTGAAATGCCAAAGATTACGCAATACAAACTGGCTGAACTGCATGGTCCACGCTCAACTCAGATAGCAAACCCCCTCACCTCCCTGAGTCCACAAGCTTCCAGTAAAAGAAATAAGCAGTTTGTTATGAATTACAACAAGCTACTTTGACCATACAATAGACTGGCATAAAAAAGGTGGTGAAATTTCCTGTGCTACAGCTTCTGTATCAAACTCTGAACTTTAACTGAGTAAGCTTTGACTGGGCCTTCAAAAGCCATCTGAACTACACAGGATTCATTCACATCTCCTGATACAATCCAAGAGATGCATGCAACTGAGCACAGCCCAGGTCCCTTGAGTCTTAGTTTGCATTTCTGTAGCAACTGCTAACATTGCAAAACCATTATATATATATAGCACTTCCACTCCAAAACACAAAGAGCAATACACAATCTAAAGCAAATAATCTATTGACATCACAGCTCCCGCAGCCCAGAACAAGGATGTGACAACAGATAAAGGTATCCCACCCACTCTTACAGCTCATTTTCCTCTTTGTTTTTGCTCTTGATGTGGTCAGTGAAGACTTCTTAACTAGGTCTGAGATTCTTTAGTTGCTGCATTCAAATGTAAGAGGATAGATAAATGTAAAAACACTTCTGATATACTGTGAAGTCTTCCAGTTTGCCTGAACAGTTGGGAGAGCCAACATGAGGACAAGGAGAAGAGGGAACTCTTCGCAGTCTCCCCCACCATCTCTTAAAGTGAAAGCCCTTTCCTTCCAATTTTGCACAGCAAACTGAAGTTTAAAAGCCAGAGACTGCCCTTGGTTTGAAGCCTTTGTTACACGTGTAACGGGTTCAAGACTCAAAGTCCCATATGACAGTTCATTAGGGATTACGGTTACTGCTTGTATGTTTTCATTTCTTTTTTTAGAAGACAAAATCAAGCCTATCAATGCTGACACATGAAACCAAAATGCTCAGGTTTCTTTTTAAGTTATAAATCAAAGCTACTTTTGGCACAGACTGAAATGCCCTATAAAAGCAATAGATCATATGTTCAGAATGATAAAAATGTCAAGAAAGTAGGAACATGCAGAGCAGGAATGTTTATATGGAGGCTAGGCCACAAAATCAGTGGATGTGGCTCTGCTCCTGCTGCTAAAGGAATCAAAGCATTGGCCCAGACCTTTGCCTGTTCTGTTTTATTCCACAGGACTCAATCTTTCTTTGATATTATATAAACCTGGGCTATTTGACCTTCTTTTCCTTGAGTTTTCTAACCAGTGGGAACCAGTAAGAACTAGCCTTCACTTGAGACCCTGATTTTGTAGTGCAGAAGGATTAGTTACTGGCTTATTGTGTCAGAGTTGCCTCTGTGAGAAGAAAGGCAACCAAAATTTAAAAAATGATGTATGTTATGAGCTACAAAGCTCCCACAACAATGCCTGCATGTCAAAATTCAGTTATCCATCTAAGCTTTATGGAGCAGGGGAATAAATAGAAATTTATCATATTTCATTTCATACTTCATATTGCCCATGTAGACACACGTGACAGGAAAAGTTGCTCATTGAGCCAACAGCCACCGGCTAAAACAAAACTTGGCTTTGGACTTTCCACTGATTTTTTTTATTCAGTTTCCAAAACATTATTTTCTCTCAGAATGGAACATGTGCTTTCTCAGCCTCAATGCTTTTTGCCATAGCAGCTCTACTGCAAAGTGAGCTCTGATCTCACACAGTCATGACACTCCATATCTATGACTATTATCATAGCCCTTATCAGGAGTGTATGGGCTACCTGAATCTTGTCTACATGTGTTTCATTCTTTGTGTGGATGGACAACTGAATATGCACAGAAAAACAGCTGCACCAGCCTTCTTTGACTGCTTTGTCCTCTTCATTATGTGAGGCCTCCTGCATTTTATGCAGAAAAACTGGAAATTTTGATGTCACTTAGTTTCTGTGAGATAATGTCTGTGCATCTTCCTCTGAAGAAAGCCTGTTCAAACATGAATAAGTTTTACTTAACAGCTTTAGCATTTGTTCCTTTAAAGAGATTGATAACAGCCAGAAATTCCACTTTTTTTTTCTTTTTTCTTTTTTTTTTTTTGGCTACAGATTGTTCTCTCTTTAGATGATAAAGGCTGCTTCTACATTCAGCATTCAGACCAAAGTCACTGCAGTGTATGAAGCAGAAACCTGGTACCCATTTTAGCAGGGAGGCACTCCAGACTTTCTGAAGTGTCATCAACTCATAATTCAATTTGTCACAACAGCTTCTGACACTCTGAGACTATCAGAAAGTCTCTACCTATTGCAAAACAATTAAGCCCATAAAGTAACAAAGCCAAGTGAGAACTAGAACTGCCAGCATCTCAGAATAAAACAAGGAAAACCCTAATTGTATTTTTAGGTTATATATAATCCCTCATGGCTGGCTTGGCAATACTACAGGAGCACCCACACAGACATTTCATATGTTAGTTCAGTAATGAGTCCCCACGGATATACAGGTGCCAGCTTTGCCACCAGAGTACAACTGTGCCTGTCAGGCTGCTGACCAAGATATTCTGAATCACAGCCAAGGCTTGCTGCAGTTTCTTCATTTTAGTTTTGACCTCAGGGCAAGCCATGAAAAAATATTTAACCACAGCCTAAAAAGTGGTTCTTGGGTTAAGAACGTGCTTCCTTCACCCCTGTTTCTTACTGCAAGGCTGAAAGGTGTATTAAAAATCTGTATGCTACTAAGATTGCAAAGACAGATAAAGCAGGGGTGCCTGCCATGTGTATAATAAACTTGCCAATGAAGTTAGAGATTTATAAGAAATCTTTCACTTGGAGTTTGTGCTTTGGGAGTTTCTGAATGTTTGAAATTTGGTTGAAACCATCATTGCTACAGTACATAATAAATGTAATGCCATTACACTGTATAGTAAAGAAAGCTGCTTTGATGTGTTCCCTAGCACAGCACCAGGCCAAATCTTAGGTTCCAGAGGTGTCAGTTACTGAGTAACTGAAAATCTCCAAGTGCTCTCTCTCCCCTGCAGTTTCAGTAAAGGGATATCCTCTGTCTATGTTGCTAGCCTGAAACTGGTGCATGCATAGCCTTCATTTTTCTAGCAGCTGCATTTGCGTAGTGCTATACACATGTGGAAAGAAAGCTGGAAGAGAAGGTGGAAATAGAGGAAAGAAAATGATCTGAACTGTATTTCTGCCATGCACCAGTCAGAGAATGTGTAAGGATTCTTGAGACCAGCTTTAAATACTACTCTATATATGTGTACAGAAATATTTTCTTTCTTGTGTTATCTGAAGTATCCTAAGACAAAGCAAATTTAGGGAGTCTCCCTTTATAACAGTCACTGACGCTAAATACAACTCAAATATATTTTCAAATAATTCTCTTTTGATACCAACTGTACATCACTGCCAAATTACTCACAAACTGTCAGAACTATAACTGCAATTCAGCAGTGGAGTGCATTGAATAGAACATTCTACACATCATGCATATATTTTGCTGCCATTGTAACTCTATGTCCTTGCTTAGCAACAGGTAGGTGGGTTTAGTATGATGATAAGGAAAGGACTGGCAAGTAACATGAGGAGTCTATAGGATGGAAGAAATGAAACCCCCAATAGCGTTGTTTTCCTGCTGACAGTTTAGTATTGTCTCAGACCTACAAAATCCTCATCACAGTTGTAGAGTCTATCCACCGATAATGCTACTGTGAGCATTTAACTTTCTCTCATACCCCACAAACAGACTTGAGATCAAAGAAAAGTGACCATACCTTGCACTCTACACATATATTGCACCTAAAACTTGTTTGCAGTACTGAGCTTTGACATGCCTGGTATGCAGTGTGAACACAATAAAGCAGCTAGGACTCACACTTGCAAAAGAACTTCCTGCTACAGTAGAAGTAGCACCATGAGAATGCTTCTTAATATATTTTTTTTTGTTTTATAGAGACTTTCTGTAGAAAGAAACTCTTTGCCTAACCCAAACAGGCATTAATCTGTCTTTGGAAACAAGATCTTTTATCCTTGCTTTGTTTATCCTGAAACTGCTGTATTTTTGTCTGATCAGTTGGCTGTCAGGCAGAAACAGCCATTTTCATTCCTGTATGGAACCATAAAGAGGAGAACAAATGTTATACTCTATATCATACATTAAACAAATGAACTATTATTCAATCTATCAGCTGCAAATATAAAGATCCTGCACGACAGTGCTTGGATAAAGTTTTCACAGTTTAAACCCTGAGAAATGTGCAGCTTTCAGAAACAGTCTATTACTGAAGAAAAAAAGACTACAAATAATATTTTATATTTCAAATGTTAGCCTACTTGGCAAAAAATACGTATTTTTTATAAATTCAATTTCCTGCTCTGTCTTCTCGAGAAATGTGATATTTGTGTAAGTTTATGTGTAAAACCAAATGAAATAATTGCAGTGGGAAACACATTGTGTTCACCAATGCTGCTTGGAATGACTGACCATATGTCCGCGTGAACCACGCAGATGCATGCTTTCAAGCAGCTTCCAAAAGACTTTTAGTTCTTATTGAACTTGCACTTCACAGCTGCACTTTCATTCCCTATGGGCTATTTACCAAGAAAGGAAATAATGAGACCAAGAGGAAGGAAACATCACCAATCTTTGCATTAAACTTCAGAGCACTCAGAACTGGTAAATTTCCCTTTGCCATTTAAGTTTTTCTTACATTTGCTGTTTGCATCTCTTTCTCTTCTGACTCATAAATGTAAGAGTGAGTTGTTTTGATTTATAATTTCAAGCTATGTATACATAAAATATATATTTGTTTCCTCTTTAGGAGTTCACAGCATTAACTTTTCTTCTTTTTTTTCTTCCACATCTTGTAGCGCATCTGATGATCCCGTGAACTGCAGCTCCTACACTCATCCACACAGCTTCAGTATACGTAACTGATCCCCATTATGAAATCACTATCATAAATAAGCAAGCTTTATTTAAGCTTATTATAAAATGCAATTACAAAGGTCAGTTTTTATCACAAAGAAGTGATTGGACCCAAGATTCTTTTTTGTTTGTTTGTTTGTTTCATGAAAAGCTACTGTATAGGATAGTAATAATAGAAATGGTCTGAAAATAAGGAGTTGTGAGTTTCTCAATGCCTACAGGGGAATAACTAGAATTTTTTATTTTGACATGTTTTGATGAAGAACATTTTCCAAAGCTGTATTTGGAAGTGATGCTACATTATTTAGTGGGATTTTTCACTCAAGTGCCTCATTCTCCTCACACAAACAGCTCCGTGGACACGTTGCGTCCCCCACACTGCATATTGCTCACCATGTGGCAATACTAGGAAACTTCTGACTTGAAGTTTTAAGCCAAATGTTTTGATTTTCAGAAGAAATCTTTGTTTTCCAGTAGAATTTTTGCGTAATATTTCTTCTGATGGAATGTTCAGAGTTTTTTGTTTGTTTGTTTGTTTTTGTCAAAATATATTTTCTGGAAGATTTTTTTTTAATCGATTCCACATGGGAAGCTGAAGCAGCATCCCAGGGGAGAAGGAAGGAGAGCAGCCTTAGCCTTGGATAAGTTTTGCAATTTGTACTTCTGTGTCAGACGGAAAGGACTGGAATAAGTGGATGCATGTCAGGCAAAAGGGCAGAACAAAAAAAGGAATGCAAATCTTGTAGTCTAAATCTTACTGCTGAGCAAATTGATAATAATGAAAAAATAACACCTGTAATGAGAGCAATCTGTTACTTGCTCAAAGAAGACTTCAATATTTCTGACATCAGGGCGGCAATAGACTCTGAAAACATGGTGAGTTTGTAGAAATCAAATGAAACAAAAATAAGAAGATCCCAGTTTTACCCTTAAGTAATTCGCTCCACAACCACACATTACAACTGCAGCGTGTGGCAAGAGAAATCCAATTTGAGTAAAAGAATTTTCTAATTAAAGAAAAAAATTCTACTGTAGGAAACAGAAGCATTCCCACACTCATTACCACAGAACTTCAGCCTCAAATAATCAAAATTGAACTGGTGAAGTAAATTATCTGTAAACATTACACATGCTGAGTTCATTTTCCTTTTTCAGATTCTGATTTAATTGCTTTCTGAGCATTTTTCCCTCCAGGATCTTTCTATGTAAAATGTCATCAGTTACTTCCTCCAACTAAAACACAAATATTGTGACATGAGGGTCCAAGTGAAATTTCACATACTTCCTCAGGTACAGTTACAAAGAAGTGGACCTGCAATGCCATTGCTTGCTCAGAGGGATGAAGGTTTAGGTTCAACAAGACCAAGTGCTGCGTTGTTCACTTGGGTCACAACAACCCCAGGCAATGCTACAGGCTTGGGGCAGAGTGGTTGGAAGGCTGCAGGGCAGAAAAGGACCTAAGGTCCGAGCAGAGCTGAACACAAACCAACAGTGTGCTCAGGTGGCGAAGGTCAACAGCATCCCGCCTTCCATCAGAAATAGTGTTGTCAGCAGGAGCAGAGAAGTGATCATCCCTCTCTACTCAGCCCTGGTGAGGTTGCATCTCAAGTACTGTGTTCAGTACCAAGGCCCTGGAGTCTGTCCAGAGAAGGGTAACAAAACTGTGAGAGATCTGGAGCACAGGCCTTATGGGGAGCAGATGAGGGAACTGAGGGAACTGAGACTGCTGAGTCTGGAGAGGGCCCAGGGGAGACCTTATCACTCTCTACAGAGACCTGAAAGGAGGTCATGGTGAAGTGGGGATTGGCCTCCTCTCCCATGTCATGGCAAAAGGGAGAGAAGTAATGCTCTTAGGTTGTTCCAGGGGATGTTCAGGTTGGATATTAGGAAATTTTTTTTTCTCCGAGCAATTGAAACAGGTTGCCCTGGGAAGTGGTGGTGTCACCATGCCTGGAGGTGTTCAAGAACCATGGAGATGTGGCACTAGATGACATCGTTAATGGGCATGGTGAGGATGGGGTAGAAGTTGGACTAGGTGATCTTAGTGGTGTTTTACAAACCTAATGATTCTATGAAGGACAAAGCAGTTGAAATAAAAATCCCGTAAATAAAAGGCAAACACCAGGATTTGTGAGGTCTATTCAGACAGCTATTTAGTTTACAGAGCTAATGGCATTGCCTATTTGTTTGCTTTAGTTCAGGTAAACACTTTCTCAGTATGATTCTATGATTCTAAGGCTAAGGCTTATTCTCAATAAGATATTGAGAAATCTAACAAGACACTTTTATTATGAGCATCATGCACAGAAAAGATCAGCACTCCAGCTTTTTCAGAGTTCTACAGAAATAAATGATGTTTTCATCAGGACTTGGTGACAAAGATCATAAGACACGGACAAAAAAATCTTATAGTTAAGCATTGTTTTTGTCCAAAATTCAAATAACTTATTTTTAATGTAAGGCAAGTAAAAGAACAAGACAATATGATACTGAAAGACCTTATGCTCTTTTGTCATGCTTCCTACCTTTTAAATATTAAAAGCAAACAGAAAACTGTTCAGAAGCATAAGGTACATGCAGTGTTATTCCTTGCCCATTTATGGGCTCAGAAAGTTCAATTAGACAAAAAGGAGGGGAGAAGATTGCCAATCCAAGCTCAAATCTATAGCGAGGTGGAGATTTGTAGCAGAAAATAAGGTAATTGAGAATGAAAGAGTACCTGACAACCTCCTGTTTTTCAGTTTTTAGCTATCAGACTTGAGTGGTAAACAGTCTGATGATAAAACCAGAGCAAAGGAGAAAAGTTAATATCACAGAATCACAGAATTGTAGGGGATGGAAGGTATCTCTAGAGATCTTTGAGTCTAACTGCCCTGCAAAGCAGACACCTAAAGCAGGCTGCACATGCAAGTCTTGAAATTCTCCAAAATGGGGAGAACCCACAACCTCCTTGGGCAGTCTGTTCCAGGCCTTGCCATGAATAAGTTCTTCTGCACGTTGGTGTGGACTTCCTATGCTCAAATTTATGGCCATTTTCCTTTATCCTGTCCCCACAGACCACTGAAAAGATTTTGGCCATGTCCCTTCGACTCTCATACTTTACGAACATTAATAAGATCACCTCTGAGTCTTCTTTTCTCAAGGCTGAACAGACCCAGGTCATTCAGTCTTTCCTCACAGGGGAGATGCTCCAGGCCCTTTACTATCTTTGTGGCCCTCCACTGAACTCTCTCCAGGAGATCCCTGTCTTTTTTGTACTGGGGAGCCCAGAACTGGATACAGTACTCCAGGTGATGCCTGACCAGGGCAGAGCAGAGGTGGAGGATCACCTCCCTCGACCTGATGGCCACACTCCCTTTAATGCACCCTAGGATCCCATTGGCCTTCTTGGCCACCAGGGCACACTGCTGGCACATGGCCAACCTGTCATCCACCAGGACACCCAGGTCTTTCCCTGCGAGCTCCTCTCCAGCAGGCCATACCCAAACCGCTACTGATGCATGCAGTTATTCCTTCCTAGAGGCAAGATTCTGCAATCTTAAACCTCATCTGGTTTCTTACTGCCCATCTCTCCAGTCCATCCAAGCCTTTCTGAATCCCTTGTCTCTAGTGTGTCCCTTGCACCACTCAGCTTAGTGTCAACTGCAAACTTGCTGAGGGTGCATTCAATCCCACCATCCGTGTTGCCTACAAATATATTAAACAACACCAATCCCAACACTGATCCCCAAGGAACACCACTCATCACTGATCACCACTTGGATAGTGAGCTGTTGACCATAACTCTCTGAGTGTGACCATCCAGCTTTATCCATGAAATCTATTTTTCTCCAATTTGGTAACCAGGATGTCATGAGGGACAGTGTCAAAATGAAGGAAGCATGAAAGTGCCAGCATTAGTTTAACGGTGGCCACATACAGGATAATTTCTGCTTTTCATTGGGCTTGAGAAGGACCGGTTTTCTTTCCTTCTCTCTCATTCCTCTTCTCACAGTGTAATAGAGATGGAAACTTGGATGAGGGTTATCTCGGATGTATTTAAACTAAGGCAGCTGCACAGTAAAAATCCACCATTTAAATGGATAAGAGAAGCAAAGAGCTCAAATCCTGTGTTCATCTGTTCTTTCGTAGTGCCCCAGAAATGGTTTACTATGTAATTCTGACAGCCAAGAATAACTTGTTTGGACTACGGCTCTCTGTAAGCTTCGCACTTCCTAAAGAATTTGAAGTATCTGGCTATCTCCGTTTATGTTAGAGGAAATACTTTTCAAAATCTTCTGTGGGAATTTGAGAATACATTAAAAAACACACAACCTCAAACATGTAATTTTAAAATACACCTCTGTTTGTAATTCAGGTCATGGTATCCCTCATTATCAACTGTTACTATCTATCCTAAAAGCAGTTATTAACTCTTTGTTGGTTACTCTAGAAGAAGCAGACGATTTACCACCTTTACACATTCACTTCTGGGTATCCTGCTGGCCACTAGCTACATTGGCATCACAGATATATTCCATCAGACTAATTTGCTACAATAGAAGATGCAAAAATGAAGGATTACTGCATGGCCACGAAGCTGCTTAAAGCCTCATTAATCTCTGTGCAGCTTTCTGCTTTGATATCTTCAGTGGCTCACAAAGAAGATGAAGATGTGATCCCACAGCTTCTACATCTGTAACTGTATCACAGGCACTTCAAGTTATCTAATTGCCTTTCTGTTACCTTCCACATTCTCATTTTCCACTTTTGAAATACATCCTGTTTAATCTTCTTAAGCCAGAATGGTGCTCCTTTGCTGCACATAAAGCTCAGACATACCATTTACAAAAATTTATCATCTATTAGGGGAGAAACAGTAACTATCTATTTTTATGCTCTTAAAGTACAGCAAAGATGACATTTATTAAATCTTACACAACTTCCAGCTCTGCTTATATTAACTTGAAACAAGCATGTGTTTGCCACAGGCTGAGTGTTCAGCAGGGTGACTGCATGACACAGCTGACTCGTAATTCATTAACTCGAACACAGTTTGAATCCTTATTCTATTTGCCAGCGTGACTTCTACATTGTATTTAAGAGATGGACTCCTGAGGATTCTCCGAAGCCCACAGCACTCCAGAAGTTGTGAGCAGCTCCTTTGTAGTTTGATAGCTGACAGGTCCACTACGACTTTGGAGATAAAGCTGCAGCCCTTTAGGCTGCCTATCTGCCCGAAGTCAGGGAGATGACACTCTCATGGGGGCAGGCTGAGTGGATGGCACCTTGTCTGTGCCCTGAGCTCAGCTGTGCAGCTTACTGCAGCACTCTCAAACACAAAAGCACAAGCATGAGTCCTTCCTCCTGCACAAGTCAGCTAGGGGACACTGGGCAGTACAGCAAGCAATGAATATGAAAAAGTAGCAATACGGCTCTCCTTTAGGGTGAACCTATTAGCAAGTTAAATCTAAGTTAAGAAACAACAACCTTTACTACCCAACTCAAATGACACCATGGTACTTTTCTGAGTGTTTCACTCTCTCCTATCCTGGCTTTCTGTTTCACAAAACCCTTGTGCACTGGAAGTTTTAATAGCAAACTGTACTGCCAAAAACAAAAAAACAAACAAACAAAACCAACAAAACCAAAAAATAGCCGTAAGCTTCAAGTGCAGGAGGCTTACACTGACTATAGTCATAAGCGGGTGAGATTCTTGCCTTCATTTGAGATCCAAAAACAACTTGGCAGGTGTCACTGTTCTGAGACAAAATATGTTTTCCCAATTCCTTCAAAAACAACCCCCAGTTTGGAGAAGTAGGGAAGAGGAACAGCTGCTTTATTCTTGGAAAATACTCTTGGAACATGTAATTCATGCTTCATAATTCAAGCTTGTTCAGCACTGCCTCTAAGGGATTTACACAGTACAAATACTTTTTCCTACTCCAATATCACAACACCCTCTCATGAAAATAGAAACAAACATTATAAGAATGGTTTATACTACTTAGCTAATAAGAAGCTTTGAGGCTTTTGATAAGAGAATAAGAATTCTAATACTTTTATCTGGAAGACAGCAAACTTTTATTGTTTGTGAAGCTGATTACGTTTAAAGGTTCAGTGCCTACAAGAAAATAAAGAGTAAAGATTTAAATACCAAATTGGTGAGAAGTTCCTTGCCTAAACTTTTATTTCTAATAACAATACAAAAACAAGCAAGATGATCCACAAATGAGGCCCCTAATCCTACAGACTGAAAGCACCAGGACTGTTTTGTTTTCCTGCTCACTTCTATCCTGAAACTAAGTCCATGCCAGCAAGCATAACAAAGTTAATACTGCAGAGCTCAAAATGTATTAGAGAATAACTAAATATTTATATTTAAGCAAGTGGCAAGTGGCATTGTTTCTACTGACAAGTCTTGTTTGTATTAATGTGACCCACAGGAACTCTACTCAAAACCCAGAAAAGCAGAGATACAAGTGATGAACACAAGAGACAGCTGCCACAACATGTGCAGATAGATGGAAGAAAGCACAATTATCCCTTTCTGCTGTGGATCAAAGCCTGGCTAGCAGGAGCTTTACTCTCCTGAAGAGTAGAACAAGGGAAGGTCACAGCCCAACATCTACTGCACAAGAAAAGATTTTGCTTGAAGAAGCAGAAGACTGAGGGGTAGAGCAACATCAAACTGGATTCCACTGACCCATCTGCTGACTTTATTCTGTCTAGCTCCATCCTACAGAGTTGTCAAGAGCTGATGACATAATTCAGGTCTGCAGTTGTGACCATAGGTGTGTCAGAGGAGAAGGATTCTGCCTCTCTTTCCTCCAAAATCATGATAGCTCCGGCTGTGCGCTGCAGATGAAACTAAGAAATTAATTTCAGCATACCTCCAAAGCGTCACTACACCACTTACCTGACACCGTCACATCAAGGTGACTGAAAAGGCAGGAGTCCAAAAGATCACTTCCCCGCATCACAGCATAACCTCAGAGCAGCACTGTGACACTGAGTTTCAGCTCAGTGCCTATTGAGAAATTACGTCTTCTGTTCAACAAGTGCTTGAAACATCCTGCCCTTGTTTCCGTAAGAGGCATGAGGTAACAGCTGCAAAACACTCTTGCTCTGTACAGCCTTGCAGCAGGCTGCGAGCCACACTCCAGTGGCAGCATGCTGCCCTGTCACTGAGAAGGGATGCCGGGACGGTGAGTTTATCTAAGCAAAACACTTTATGAAACAGGAGAATTCAGTCTCCTGTTGAGGAGACCTTGAGATACCATTATTGAGGGAGTGACTGTATATTGGAAAGGTTATTTTGTTTCACAGGCAATTGTACTGAAAAAAGGACCGAGAGTAAGAAATGAGATATGGAAAGAGAGGGATGAAGAAATGAAATAAAACCATAAGGAAAGTCTTCAGAGTCCCAAAATCTGGAGAACAAAGCGCAGTCTCTTAGCACACAGATGATGTGTAACACAAGGCAGCCTGGGAACCTGCGTGAGAAAAACTGGTAATTGCAGCAGAATTGCTACACTTCTGTTGGCCTGAGGCAAACCATGTGTCACTCATTTGATTTTCCCTGTTATTTCTGCCTGTCTGTTGAAGGAGAACTAAGTGATTTTATGACTGCATCCGGCACACAAATCTAGTACAAGCTCCAGGTCCCATGCATAACAAAGTTGAAAGCTGATCAGATTCAGCACTGGGCATAGGTCATTTTAAGAGCATAAAATACATAAGCACACTCTAAACTTATTTTAATTTCCACCCCCCAAGAATCTTGACTTCTGACTGAAATCCATTTCTTTTGATATGAGAGCTACACTGTGCACACTTATATATCACCCAAATTACCTACATGTGTGAGATACTACAACAGAACAACCACTCTCTCAAAGCCGCAGAGATGACTTGAGCTTTGAGACCAAAATTCATTAAAAAAAAAAAAAACTAAACTAAACTAAAAAAAAACCCTAAATAATAATAATAATAATAAAATAACAAAAGCAAAACAGTAAGAACAAAAGCTTGCAGAATGAACAAGACCCCCCCCCCCAACCCATTCCCAACCAAGTTTCAGCTTGAAACTTGGCAGGATGTGGGTTCAAGAAGAATCAAATCAAATGCAAAGTGGGTACAAAACCAGTAATTGAGTAAACTACTTATGCTAAAACTAGCATAATTATATCTCTGCTAATTCCAAATTCTTTCTGTTGAGAGCTAAATCTGACCAAATGCCAACCGCTGCCACTGAGGTGCTGCATCCTTCAGCTCCTACTGAAGTTGCTGGAAGTCAGCACGTTCAGTGCTTTCCAGGGCAAGCCCAGGGTAAATTTTACATCTTCAGGCTCTGTCTATAGAGGAGGAGAAGAGTGCGTGCGTTTGCACTGCCCTGCTGGGGAAGAGTGGCAAGCACCTCTTGTCACTCTTCTTCTAACCTCCTCTTCTAATTATACATGGAAAATAATAGTATTAGATCAAGGGCTTTGCCAGTCACCTTCAGACCTGTTTGAGTGAGGAACTGAGAGGCTGTGCTAACAGCAGCTGAGCACAAGCACAAAGAGCCTGTTTTCTTTGATTCTGCTGTTGCAGAGTTCTATTGCAGGAAATTTCTCTCAGTGCCTGTTCAGACCAGGCATTTTAATACATATATTATAAAAAGTCATTTTATTTAAAAACATGAAGTTCACAAGTGATGGGTGCCCTGGAGACATCTCAAGAAAGTGAACTTTGAAGATTGCTGGGTCAAGTGAGGAGGTGATCACGGAGGTGATCGTTTCGTCTGTAATCAGTCCTAGTGAGGCCACATCTTGAGTACTGCGCTCAGTCCCAAGCTCCCTTCTACAAGAAAGGCATTGAGGCCCTGGAGCATGTCCAGAGAAGGGCAGTGAAGCTGAGAGGGGTCTGGAGCACAAGTCTTGTGGAGAGCAGCTGAGGGAACTGGGACTATTTAGTCTGGAGAAGAGAAGGCTCGGGGGAGACCTTACTGCTCTCTACAATGACCTGAAAGGAGGCTGTGATGAGCTGGAGGTTAGCCTCTTTCCCCAGGTAACTAGTGATAGGATGGGAGGTAATTGCCTCAATTTGCACCATGGGAGCTTCAGATTGAATACGAGGAAGAATTAATCCTCTGAAAGATTGGCTAGGCATTGGAAAAAGTAGCCCAGGGAAGTGGTGGACTCACTGTCCCTGGAGGTGTTTAAAAAAAGAGCAGGTGTAGTACTTAGAGACATGGTTTAGCGGGCAATATTAGCAGCAGGTGGTTGGACTGGATGATCTTAGAGATCTTCTCCAACTTTAATGATTCTGTGATACTATGATTCTATGATTCAAGCAGTCGAATGTCAAGTAGTAGTGTTGGCAGGCCTGATACAAATGCACTAATTGCTATTTTACCATTGAGAAGGTCAGCTGGCAGGCCACTCTTGAACAGGAAACAGCACATGGGGCAAAGCAACGAAGGGGCAGCCTCTCTTACTACTACATCCTATAGAGCAGATTTGACTTGAAGCATTTTCTTGTCTTCCAAAGACAGCAGAACTGGACAGTGTGTAAAGGGAGGAACAGAAGAACATCCTTTCCATGAGCATCATTGTTGAGGTTTAGGTTATGTTTATCAGAAGTCTGATGTTTCAGGCCCAATACAATATGCACTGAAATGACTTAGAGCAGTTTCAGGAACTATCATAGAATCATAGAATGGCCTGTGTTGAAAAGGACCACAATGGTCATCAAGTTTCAACCCCTCTGCTATGTACAGGGCCACCAACCACCAGACCAGGCAGTCCAGAGCCACATCCAGCCTGGCCTTGAATACCACCAGGGATGGGGAATCCACAACCTCCTTGGGCAACCTGTTCCAGTGTGTCACCACCCTATGGGTGAAAAATTTCCTCCTAATATCCAATCTAAACATCCCCTGTCTCAGTTTAAAACCATTCCCCCTTGTTCTATCACTATCCATCCTCATAAACAGCCATTCCCCCTCCTGTTTATACGCTCCCTTCAAGTACTGGAAGGCCGCAATGAAGTCTCCCTGGAGCCTTCTCTTCTCCAAACTAAACAAGCCCAGTTCCCTCAACCTTTCCTCACAGGAGAGGTGCTCCAGCCCTCTGATCATCTTAGTGGCCCTCCTCTGGACACGCTCAAAGAACTCCACATCCTTCCTGTACTGGGGGCCCCAGGCCTGGGCACAGTTCTCCAGATGGGGCCTCACAGGAGCTGAGTAGAGGGGCACAATCACTTCCCTCTCCCTGCTGGCCACCCCTTTTTTAATGCAGCCCAGAACACAGTTGGCTTTCCAGGCTGCAAGTGCACACTGCTGGCTCATGTCTATCTTCTCGTCTGTCAGGACCCCCAAGTCCTTCTCCGCAGGGCTGCTCTCAAGGAGATCTTTACCCAGTTTGTATAAATACCTGGGATTTCCCCAACCCAAGTGCAGCACCTTCCACTTGGCCTTATTGAACGCCATTACTTTTTCATGGGCCCACTTCTCTAGCCTGTCCAGGTCCCTCTGGATGGTTTTCATTCCTTCCTTCCACCAAGCTCAGCTTCGTGTCATCCACAGACTTGCAGAGAGTGCACTCAATGCCATCATCTATGTCAATGATGAAGATGTTGAAGGGCACTGGTCCAAAGACTGACCCCTGAGGGACACCACTTGTGACTGGCCTCCACCCTGACACAGAACCATTGATCACAACCCTTTGGCTGCATCCAGCCAGCCAATTCTTAATCATCAAACAGTCCATCCTTCAAATCTACACCTCTCCAATTCAGAGAGAAGGATGTGGTGAGGGACCATGTCAAAGGCCTTGAAGAAGTCCAGGTAGATGACATCCATCACCCTTACCCTGTCCACTGAGGCTGTCACTCCATCATAGAAGGCCACCAGATTGGTCAGACAAGATCTGTACTTGGTGAAGCCATGCTGGCTGTCTCAAATCACCTCTTCGTCTTGTATGTGCCTTAACATAGCTTCTAGGAGGATCTGTTCCATGATCTTCCCAGGCACAGAGGTGAGGCTCACTGGTCTGTAGTTCCCCGGGTCCTCCTTTCTCCTTTTCTTAAAAATGGGAGTCATGTTTCCCTTTTTCCAGTCATTGGGGACTTCACCAGACAGCCATGATTTTTCAAATATGATGGAGAGCAGCTTGGCAACCACATCAGCCATCTCTTTCAGAACTCTAGGATGGAATTAACTATAGGCAGCTATGTCCTAATATAGCAAAATGCTTCCTAGTAGGCACTGTGATGTACGCTAAAGTACTCAAGAAAAAATCGCTTGTTAATCAGATGGTGCTCCCTTTTCTCCTGGAAAATCACAAAAATTTAATGAATCCGCTAGTAAAACTAATGCAAAATACAGTGCATGAAATAGAAAACAGAACACAATAATTCAGAGCAAATCAGAAATAATTACAGTGCCTTTTTTGTAAATCCACAACATGCCTGTGTACACACTGAGCACTTCGTAATGTTTTGTCACTTGATTCAAAAAATAGTGCAATAGAAATAGAGAAGTACATAGAATGGTGGGTAAGTGTAAGGAGCAGCTTCTGCTGTATGAGTACCTTAAAAAGATAGAAAAGAGACAACACAAGGGCAGGCACAGAGAAACTGGAGAGTTCCTGCTTGTTTCTTATCAACTCTAGCACAAGAGCTCAGGAGTTTTAAAAAGCTGGCAGTAGCAAAAGATTTTTCCATCTAAGACATATTGTAGTTGAGGGGGCATTTGCAACATACAATTGTAATAGGAAATGTTTAGAGATTCCAGATAAACCCATTTAGAGAAAATTAATTCCACGCTCTCAAATAGAAAAATACCACCTACACCTCAGAAAGATCACATCAAGAACACGTTCCTATTTCCTAGCCCTGTACTTACACCTCTCCCTGGGAACCACCTGCTGTTGACTGTTATTTCCTTCTGAAAGTCTGCTGTGCACTCAGCAAAACCATGGCTAAGACAAATTAACACCCTCAAAGGGAAAATTCGCAATCTGCTGCTCGGTCCTGCCTTTGTAGGACTTTTTCACTGGGGAAAGAGGTTTTCTGGTTTGTGTTTCTTTTGCAGCCTGAGAGGCTTGTTCCCATTGTGCCTTTTACTCTTCAGTTCCTATTTGTTTAGTCATAACATCAGCTCAAGATACCCTACTGGAACTTCACAGTAGAGCACATGCACTCTTTTCCGTCTCTAGCAAAACCCTTCTTCCCAGTTCATGTTGTAGGCTGGACATTTGGGTTGACCCTGTACTGCCAGGGGTCTTATATCTTCACACAAGCAGCAATCACTTCCTTTAAAAAGTGACAACTTTAAAAATGGTTCTTGGTTATGCCTCCTTGTTTGCATGAAAAAAGGATGACTTAGCTGTGCAGATATCCCATGGAAATATAATGGATAGATTTCAGGCTACAAATGATGAATGTATGATCATCTTTAAGTATTTTGACAGCTAAGCCTTTCTTCTGGTTTTGCATACTCAAAAAAAAAAAAAAAAAAGGTTTTGCCAATTGAAAAGCTATTGTTTTTATTTGAAACTGATAGAAGAATTAGACTTCTGAAAATCTTTTCTTTCTTTCTTTCTTTTTTTCTTTCTTCCTTTCTTTTTTTTTTTTTCTTTAACTGCAAAGAGATTGCTTTTCTATTTTGGAAATAAAACACTTTTGGAATAAAAACATTTCATTTTGTCTTTCTTAAAAGCAGCAGTCAGCCTTCAAGTTTTAAATGTGCTATCCCTTAGCACAAAGAAAAAGCAATATAGAGACGAATTGATCAATTTATCTGGGAAAAAAGTTGCAGTAAAATATCCTTGGGAAACAGGCAGGTGAGGAACAGTACTTTGCCATAGTAAAAGAACTCATTTTTCTTTCTGCTGGCAGCTTTGCTGCCATCTCTTTGTTTGCTCAAAGGATGTTAAGGTTTTGTCTTCAAAGTTGGCATGTTTTGAAATTCTCATAATGTATCTTTCAGGGGTTCTGAAATAATGAAAACTCCTCCTAATTTGAAAAAGGCATAGATGTTCAGCACTTCCAAAAACTCAGCTCAGTATCTCTTTATGATGTTTAACACAGTGATATGTAGGAAAATATGCAGAAGAATATGCTGGTACTTCTGCATACTGCTCTTTTTGGAGTTCAGACAGATGTTTTATGCAGATTAAATATTTTTTTTGAAGGCATGCTGTTAATCATGTATCTGTTACTGACAAAGCAAACATCTACAACTCTTAAACCTAAGAGATATCAAGCATCTTTGATACCTATTCAGAATAATTCTTGCCTGCCAGAGACTAATGAAAATCCAAAGTCTTGATAACAAGTAGAAATAAAAGATAATAAAAGGACTAGGTCACATGCAGTTTTTAAGAACTAGATGTTCTTAAAAAGAGGTACACTTTACCCCTAGATATCTAATAAGCAATTCTTGTGATCGGGAGACTGTTTAGAAACAAAGTCAGGAAGGAAGTCAGGACTGAACTATCAGTAATTCATCCACCTTCCACAAAGGTGATCTAACAAAAATAGTATATTTTTATAATTAGCAGTACGTTCAGCTACCACTATCAGTGAGAGCAGCATGGCTAAATGCCAGAATTTTACCGCAGAAATCTCTAAATCTGAGAGAATCACAGAATTGCTCAGGTTGGAAAAGACCTTAAAGATCAAGTCCAACTGCACGAGAGATGAGGCTGTGACTTCTTGAGACACATTTTCAACACAAAGATTTTAATATAGTATCATGCCATACTGCAATAGAGGTACTAAAATACGGGCAAATAAAATGTCTTTGTACTAGCCAAGCAGAAGCTATTTTTGTTCATTAACAAAACAATTCTGGCAGGATTTCCTCAAGTTGATTTGTTCTTTGTCTGCTCTATGTCTTCTCATTTTCTTCTCTACAATAATAAAAAACAACAACAACAAAAAACACCACTGAACCAAACCCATACCTGGCTCTTCCCCACTGACTTATTTGCTGCAAGAATGCATCTGAATGCTTACTTCATAACAAACTACCCACAGATTTCAAAGGTGATGAATGGTTTCCTCTGGGATCATATGTAAAACACATGCACTGTTCTCCCCTTTTTTGTTATTTAAAAATAGACTTGTCGTGGAGTCATAGAATCATTAAAGTTGTAAAAGACCTTCAAGATCATCAAGTCCAACCATCAACTCGTCCCCACCGTTCCCACTAACCATGTTCCTCAGCACTATATCTCCACAGTTCTTGAACACCTCTAGGGACAGTGATTCCAACACTTCCCTGGGCAGCCTGTGCCAGTGCATCACCACTCTTTCAGAGAATCAATTCATCTTCATATCCAGCCTGAACTCCCCTGCTGCAACTTAAAGCCATTACTTCTCAGCCTTCCACCGTTACCTGGGAGAAGGGTCCAACCCTCACCTCACTACAACCTCCTTTCAGGTCACTGCAGAGGGAGATGAGATCTCCCCTGAGCCTCTTCCAGACCAAACAATCCCACTTCCCACAGCTGCTTTGAAGATTAGACTTGTGCTCCACACCCTCTACAGCTTCGTTTTCCTTCTTAAAACATGCTCCTACAGCTCAATATGGTACTGAGGGGCCCAAAACTGGACACAGTACTCAAGGTATAGTCTCATCAGAGGGATGATCACCTCCTGCTCCTGCTGGCAGCACTGTTTCTGATGCAAACCAGGATACTGTTGGTCTTCTTTGCCACCTGGACACACTCTTACACTACTGGCTCCTGTTCAGCCAAGCATCAACCAGTACCCCTAGATCCTTTTCTGATAAACAGTTTTCCAGCCATTCTACTCAAAGCCTGTGGCATTGCATGGGGTTGTTGTGATCAGTGTGAATGACCCGGGACTCGGTACTGTTGAACTTCATACAGTTGGCCTCAGCTCATTGATCCAGCCTATTTAGATCCCTCTGTAGAGCCTTCCTACTCTGATCACGCAGATAATACTTTCTCCCAATTTCGTGTCATCTGTAAACATACTGAGGGGGCACTCAACCCTATTGTCCAGATCGTCAATAAAGATACTAAACAGGGCCAGCCCCAGTACTGACTCCTAAGGAACACCAGAAATGACTGGTTCCCAGCTGGATTTAACTCCATCAACCAGGAAGATTCAGCCTCTACTGCCATATCACCAATACATCTGCCTTTGAAATTGTAGGCCAAATACTAAAACAAGAGGAACTGCTTTTGTAACAGCCATCATATTTTGTGAGGTTCCATGGAAACGGTTGGAATTTTCTTGTCTGCTATCCTTAGAAGATAATGCTGCTAATTTGGGAAAAATGTAATAGCTGCAGAAATACGCAATCGGCTCTAGCTCCACATGTCCACCACAGGAGCTTAAAATGCAGAAAGCAAGTGAAGGAAAGATAAAGATGCAGTTATGCAAACAAGACACATTCGTTAAACAGAAATTAAAATGAATATCTCAGTTAAATTCCTGAAACTGAACAGAAAATGTGGCAGTGAGATCTATCAGCAGCAGTTTCCAATTAATCTAATTGACTTGCAAAAATCAAACTGACCTCTGTCTAATTATATCGGTGATATATAAATAAATATCAGTGGATTTAACTAAATTTGTAGTCCACCAGATGGAACATCTGTTAAATAAATAAATAAATAAATAAATAAATAAATAAATACATGATGTTAGTTTTTTTTTTAAACTGCAGTTAAATAATTTTTCTTTGTAGCCAGACATGCTTTAGTATACGTTATATACCATACGTGAGCTTGCTTTTAGCATGTGTCAATATATGAGAGAGAAGTTCAGAGCACACAAAACTACTTTTATTAATCACTTGCCATAGATCCTTCAAATGTAAGGGATCCAAAATGATTTTTGCACAACACAACATAAGCCGCAACTCTGAATCACCAGCAAGAACAGCAGGGTCAACAGTGTTGACAAGCTGCAGGTTCTGGCCTGCTGACGCTAACATCCAGTGGCAAACTCTGTCTCACTGGTGACATATACCATCTGCCCATTTACCTCTGCTCACAGAATTGCTGGTATTGGCCAGTTGGACGTCTGCGCTGGAAGGTCAAAAAAAGCCTCAGAATTACACAAAAAGCTCACTTTCTTTTGTTGAAAAGATAGGTAAAGAACAAAAACATACACCAAACGCACAATTTCCCAAGGGAAAATAACATTTTCTAGCCCATACTCATCTGCTGCTGCTCCTTCTATAACAAATAAACCACTTAATACATTTTTGGTGACGCACTACTCTTATGGTTCAGATATCTAGCACAATCACTGTATGAATTATTAATCTTGATAACAACAGTAATAAACGTGAGTAAAGTTCAAGAGGAGTTAAGTTTTCTTCACTACTTGGACTCCCTACTGAGATATGACCTGAAAATCTTTCCACAAATGATACGTGCATGCTCATTTGTCATAATGAGGTAAATGTGTGCACCTTTCAACCTCAGCTACACAGAAAACATCACTGTTATAGTCAAAGCTACAAGTTGTCATGGGTCCTGCTCTGTCTCAAGGTACCCAGTAAACATTTTGTGTAGTGGCCAAGACACTTCATCACAACAGAATATTTGCTGGGAATAGCAGCTAACCAGTAGCCTCTACGACAGGCTACTGGTTAGCTGCTTTCTTTCTTTCTTTCTTTCTTTCTTTCTTTCTTTCTTTCTTTCTTTCTTTCTTTCTTTCTTTCTTTCTTTCTTTCTTTCTTTCTTTCTTTCTCTCTTTCTTTCTCTCTTTCTTTCTCTCTTTCTTTCTTTCTTTCTTTCTTTCTTTCTTTCTTTCTTTCTTTCTTTCTTTCTTTCTTTCTTTCTTTCTTTCTTTCTTTCTTTCTTTCCTTCTTTCTTTCTTTCTTTCCTTCTTTCTTTCTTTCTTTCTTTCCTTCTTTCTTTCTTTCTTTCTTTCTTTCTTTCCTTCTTTCTTTCCTTCTTTCCTTCTTTCTTTCCTTCTTTCCTTCTTTCTTTCTTTCTTTCTTTCCTTCTTTCTTTCTTTCCTTCTTTCTTTCTTTCTTTCCTTCTTTCTTTCTTTCTTTCCTTCTTTCCTTCTTTCCTTCTTTCTTTCTTTCTTTCCTTCTTTCTTTCTTTCTTTCCTTCTTTCTTTCTTTCTTTCCTTCTTTCTTTCCTTCTTTCTTTCCTTCTTTCTTTCTTTCTTTCCTTCTTTCTTTCTTTCCTTCTTTCTTTCTTTCTTTCCTTCTTTCCTTCTTTCTTTCCTTCTTTCTTTCTTTCTTCCCTTCTTTCTTTCTTTCTTTCCTTCTTTCTTTCTTTCCTTCTTTCTTTCTTTCTTTCCTTCTTTCTTTCTTTCTTTCTTTCCTTCTTTCTCTTTCTTTCTTTCTTTCTTTCCTTCTTTCTTTCCTTCTTTCCTTCTTTCCTTCTTTCTTTCTTTCCTTCTTTCTTTCCTTCTTTCTTTCTTTCCTTCTTTCTTTCTTTCTTTCCTTCTTTCTTTCCTTCTTTCCTTCTTTCCTTCTTTCTTTCTTTCTTTCTTTCTTTCTTTCCTTCTTTCTTTCTTTCTTTCTTTCTTTCTTTCTTTCTTTCTTTCTTTCTTTCTTTCTTTCTTTCTTTCTTTCTTTCTTTCTTTCCTTCTTTCCTTCTTTCTTTCTTTCTTTCCTTCTTTCCTTCTTTCTTTCCTTCTTTCTTTCTTTCTTTCTTTCCTTCTTTCTTTCCTTCTTTCCTTCTTTCCTTCTTTCTTTCTTTCCTTCTTTCTTTCCTTCTTTCTTTCTTTCCTTCTTTCTTTCTTTCTTTCCTTCTTTCTTTCTTTCTTTCCTTCTTTCTTTCTTTCTTTCCTTCTTTCTTTCTTTCCTTCTTTCTTTCTTTCTTTCTTTCTTTCTTTCCTTCTTTCTTTCTTTCTTTCCTTCTTTCTTTCTTTCTTTCCTTCTTTCTTTCTTTCCTTCTTTCTTTCTTTCTTTCTTTCTTTCTTTCTTTCTTTCTTTCTTTCTTTCTTTCTTTCTTTCTTTCTTTCTTTCTTTCTTTCTTTCTTTCTTTCTTTCTTTCTTTCCTTCTTTCTTTCTTTCCTTCTTTCTTTCTTTCTTTCTTTCTTTCTTTCTTTCTTTCTTTCTTTCTTTCTTTCTTTCTTTCCTTCTTTCTTTCTTTCCTTCTTTCTTTCTTTCTTTCCTTCTTTCTTTCTTTCTTTCCTTCTTTCTTTCCTTCTTTCTTTCCTTCTTTCTTTCTTTCTTTCCTTCTTTCTTTCTTTCCTTCTTTCTTTCTTTCTTTCCTTCTTTCCTTCTTTCTTTCTTTCTTTCTTTCTTTCTTTCTTTCTTTCTTTCTTTCTTTCTTTCTTTCTTTCCTTCTTTCTTTCTTTCCTTCTTTCTTTCTTTCTTTCTTTCTTTCTTTCTTTCTTTCTTTCTTTCTTTCTTTCTTTCTTTCTTTCTTTCTTTCTTTCTTTCTTTCTTTCCTTCCTTCCTTCCTTCCTTCCTTCCTTCCTTCCTTCCTTCCTTCCTTCTTTCCTTCCTCCTTCCTTCCTTCCTTCCTTCCTTCCTTCCTTCCTTCCTTCCTTCCTTCCTTCCTTCCTTCCTTCCTTCCTTCCTTCCTTCCTTCCTTCCTTCCTTCCTTCCTTCCTTCCTTCCTTCCTTCCTTCCTTCCTTTCTATTCCTGACAGACTCCAGAATTTGTCAAACACACCAAGTGCAGACTTCATTACAGGGGATCTGCTACACTCTGCATGCAGATATTCTGGATGTCTTTCTATATCGGGTGAGCTCTCCCCGAACACTTCTGGAGTCCCTGTTGCGTGTGGGACACCAGACTGAACTGCTGTGGGATCAAAGACACTTTCTGAAACAAATGCTTATGAGGTGTTGGTGCAGGAAAGATTCTCGAGCTTTTCTTACCTTTGCTTTCTTCATGTTTACCTTGCTCCTTTCAAAATTTAACTTCACTGAATGGTATGGCTGCTTTAGTTGAGCTCAGCCCTTGGTCAGACACCAAAGCTTCTCTGAAGATGCAGAGATCTGAAGCAAACATTTTTTCCAGGGTTGAGCCCACACAGGGGGCCAGGGGAAGGGAGCAGAAAGAGCTACACAGAGTTCTCAAGCCCTTGTGAAGTTCTGTTGCATGCTCCCAGAAGCAAACCCACTGAGGGTATTTTTTTTTGCAGTTCCAAGTTGCTGTGAATAGACAAGCACATGGTTGCATACTATTGTGTGGCACAGAAAGCAGCATGATATTTTGACAGAAAAGTCTTGCCAGAGGCTGCAACCTCCTGGCTTAATGTCACAGCACAGCAGTGAACTATTGACTAGAATTTACTCTACCTCTTTGAACACGTCATCAGTCTTTGATCTCATGTCTAAATCATTACAAAAACAACTGAGTTGTGCTCTCTTTTATAGCTGTTGTCTGTGGAAAGAGGTAGGCATCTCAATAGGATGATAGAAACTGTTGGCTACAGAAGGACCACAGATTAAGGTATCTAAGTTAAACTCTCAGATAAGTAGGTGGGAAGACTCTACAGCAAGGAATTCACAGTAATGGAAAGCAGTAAAGGCAAGAGGAATTAGCAGAAGTAGTCTATGGGAATCAAAACTAGTTCTGAACTGTTAGCAGTGCCTTATTTATTCCATATTTGTAACTAGCCCTAGCGGAGATACTTCAGCAAGGCCAATGGGATAACTAAGCCCTGTGTAGCTACTGCTGCCCAACAGTTCCCCTTGAACATGGAGGGGCACGACTGGGAACTTCAGTGGGTGATTTAGGCCCACAGGCAGTTTGACAGTGAAGAACAAAGGTATTTCTCCAATCTTGGGGGAAACTACTGATCCTCCCGAGTGCAATTTTCTGAAGCTTTCTGAATTAGTGCATGTGATGTAGGAGACATGCAATACACTGAGATTCAATATCTATTCAAAGCAGAAAACAATTCAGGTCACTAGAAAATGTTTTCTGGACATAAACTATTATTATTTTTAAATGTCTGGCTTTTCAGCCAATAGCCAGTAGGAAAAATAGTTTCAAACCCTTTCAGAGTGGCTCACTGCACCAGTACCCAGCCACTTACAAAGAATAATAAACAGGGGGATAATCTGCAAAAAAGTTCGAGAAAAAGACAATCTCTGTCTGTCCTAACTAGAAAGAAGCAGTTTTCCTTCGAGACAATAGCAGCTAGGTGAAGCTACCTGTGGGCAGTTTAATTAAAGATCTGTAATCTTCTAGCCCTGGCTGGCGATGTTTCCCCATCTCTATTTTTCACTGATAAATCCTTTGTTACCATCTAGATGAGAAGCATCTCTCTGTTCTTTATCTGAGGCAAAAATCCTACTCTCTTAACTGGTGACATACAGAACGTCTGGAAGTGCCCTTCTTTATTCTAACTTGCACAAGTTGGGTTGAATTGTGTTTTGATGCAATATGTGCAGGAATGAATAACAATAAAGAGTTGGAGAAAAAAACAAACAAAATCAATTGTTCATTATCTGCATCATGCAGCTTCTAGCAATGACTTCGAACAGAAGGGAAGTTTAACAAAGAAGTCCCATGAGGACTCAACACACATGCAGTCTATATCAGGAAAAGCAAGTATATTTCCCAATTCCAGCTGGACAACAGTTCAAATTCCACCCAAACTCACTTACACATTTACTGTAAAACAAGAACTTTGTTTATGCTCTAATTCTTGTATAAACTATGGGTCCTAGGAGTTTAACGTAAACCTGGCTAAGCATAAACAAAATTCTCATCATTGGCTACTTGACTGTGGACAATGAAACAATGATAAAGAAAACTCCTGACAACACTCATAGTGTCAGAGATCCCAAGCTGAAATACAAGATACAAGTTTAAAGAGCAAGAGAAATCAGATCACTGACAGCTGAGGAAAGGAACTGCTGCCACCATCCTGCATTATTGCAGCAAGATGATTTGAGAGACTTCAGAAGTCTCTGAAGTAACTCTGAAGATCTCCCTCAGTAGAGTTGATAAAAATCTATATATTTTGTGGTTAAGTATTAACTGTTTAAGGAACAGAACTTCTACCAATGAAATTACACAGAAAGAATTGCAGAGGTTAGAAGAGACCTCAAGTGAACATTGAGTCCAACCACCCTGCTATGTTCAAGTACCATTACTCCTTGTCCTATTGGTACACACCATCAAGAAGAGCTTGGCCTCATTCATTTGCCTCTCTCCTCCCTTTTCACATTTACAAATATTTATCAGATCCCCACTTCGTCTTCTTTTCCCCAAGGCTGAACAGACCCAGGTTACTCAGCCTTTCCTCATACTTGAGATGCTCCAGGCCCTTTACCATCTTTGTGGCCCTCCACTGAACTCTCTCCAGGAGATCTATGTCTTTTTTTGGACTGGGGAGCTCAGAACTTGACACGGTATTCCAGATGTGGCCTCACTAGAGCAGAGTAGAGGTTGAGGATCACCTCCCTCGACCTGATGGCCACAGTCCTTTAATGCACCCCAGGATACCATTGGCCTTCATGGCCACAAGGGCACACTGCTGGCTCATGGCCAACCTGTCATTCACCAGGACACCCAGGTCCTTCTCTGCAGAGCTCCTCTCCAGCAGGTCAGCTGCTAACCTGTACTGATGCATCCTCAGGTGCAAGATTCCACACTTGCTTTTGTTAAACCTCATCAGGTTCCTTCTTGCCAATTGTTATTTTAACCAACATTTCCTTTAATCCTGTATCTCTGGACAGGCAACATATTGACATACTTTCTGGGGAGTTGTCTTATTACTAGAAACTACTTACATTTATTATTTAGACCTTCACTGCTATTTAGGGATCCTAAAGAAGCAATCTCACAACTGCTTTTATAACAGCAGTGTGAGTAAAACTGTATGCACACATACACACACACACACACATAGAATGACAAGGTCTTCAATGCCAGCTACATGCAACAGACTCTTCACAACTACCTGTATCCTTACTCTTAAGTCCAGTAGCTTTACTTATGAAAATAGTAAGCCTTCATCTGGGAATTGTGTTATTGCTCAATGTGTAATAACTTTATTTGCTGATGCTTCAAGATGCTGGTAGAGTGGTAGAAATTCTGAAATGAAGTAAACTACTCAAACAATTAAATGCTAGCTAACCATAAGAATGGTATTTATGTGCCAATAATCATGTTCATAATCCAAATTCCTGTCTCCATGTGTAATCACTCAAAACAGATTGTGAGTGATTGCAACTATACCTAATAAGGCATTAAGTTCCAGATTTTGGACCATGGCACTATGTTATGGGCTATTTCTGCATAAAGCCTGTCTGATCAGCCAAGTTCTAAAACCAAAAGAAAACAGCTGTACATTCTACTTCACTTTATACAGTAACTCTGCTTTTCCCCCTTAAAGCAACAGTTTTTCAAGTTCTGTGCTTTACTGACATTAAAAAATATATAATTACGGATAACAATCACAACAGGTAACAGATGACCTAACAATTGATAAGGTATTGGAAAAAAACCTGGTTTTTGATTTGACTCTCCCCAGAAGGCTTGTTACATGGCCTCCACAAACTCAACCAAACAACTGCTGAGGGATTCCCTTGCTTACAGGTGACGACACAGCTACAGGACAGTGCACAAAGCCAGATTCTCATCTCTGCTTCTGCCCATCAAGGTGTGAAATTACAATCTTCTTGAATGTTTCGTGTTTCAAAGGAAGATACAAAGTATGTCTTTAAAAAATACAGTGTGTATTAGAGTTCATCTGCAATGAGCTTCTCAAAGCAGTGAATCCATCTGATTTTAATCTCTCTGCTCAAACTAATTAGATGTAAAACAGGTCAATCAGTATATCCACTTTAGACTTCTGAAAATACATAAATGCTCGCTGCTGAGCACAGGAGAACTCAAGAAGAACTACAGTTCTTTCCCAGAGAAGAGGGTTGAACCATGTAGTTAGACAAAATACTGATCCACACTGTGAGCAGTGAAAAGCAGCTGAAATGGAAACAATTAAGTCTTGCTAGAACACCTGACAGGAATTAATTGAAAAAGCATTTTTGATTTATAACCAAGTCATTTAAGGATCTCATGCCACACACACGCTATTTCAGAGCTAAGGTTGTAAGAGCAGCAATGCAACAGGCTTTCCTCTGTATGGATGCTGTTACAGGAGATTGCCTGAACATAAGCCATGTAACAATGCTATTTGCAGTGGGTTCTTCCCATACAATGGCTACTTTTCGCAGGAGTAATATGAATGACATTTGACAAGAGAACTATTTTTACAGCTCCAAAGCATCTCACACCAGTATAACTGTTAATAACACAGAACATAAAGCAGCATTTATTGTACGAAGTGATGGAGAAGTGACTGTTCTGTGAAGAGTAAGAGACAGTGCTTTAATGCAGCTGTTTTTAACGTCCAGTAGCAATTCACTGGAGTGACAGAAAGTGAGACTGTAGACAAGGCTACCAAGCACCTTCCATTCCCACACAATCAGGAATATCTTGTTTTTAAAAGCTGAAAATGATGCTGGACACAAAGTCTGTTTCCTAAATGAACATCCAGACATAACTAGTCATGCAAGTTCTCCAGCAAACTTCCAGATTATATTAGTCCTTTGGGAGAAAAAATATTTCTGTTGCTGTTTTGTATCTGCCCTCCCCTATATTCCTTCTGTGTGCAATTGGAAAGCAATTCCCGAAGCCTGAGGAAGTACTGTATTCTCAAGTATTTCCTAAGGCAATTAACAACTTTGAGTAATAACTCTCCTGAAGCAGAGGAAAAACAACAAAAACAAACAACCAACAACAACCACCAACAACAGTCCTCTTGGACTCAGTAGTTTCACTGGCAGTTCCCACATTACTTCAAAGTCTGCTCTGAAATAATCAGAAGCAGGAAAGAAAAGCTGATTTGAGAGAAATAGATTTGCTGCTTTATTCTTCTGGATCGTTTTCTGCCCCAGCTTTTCAGTGCTCAAACTGCATACTGTACCATATGTCTGTATTTCACACCCAATTCTCCTGTCCCGGCACTGTTAACTACTTGCTGCAAGGGTCAGGCAAGCCATAACCACACTAATTAGCTAATAGGAAAAGCAGCACTTCTTGCTGTGAAACCAAATGAAGATTAAAAGGAATAAACAGCACAGGTGAGTGGAAGAAAAACTGATCGTCTTCATATTCCAAATGAAGTGTAAAACTCAAACCAACTTTATCTGACTGCTAACACTGTGGACAATGAGTCAGATGTAAATAAATGCTGGTGTAAGGATTGGAACAAAGGCTGCTGTCAGCGTGCTTCAGCAATTGCCTAATCACATTTTTAGCTGCACATAGCCTGAAGAAACAGCCTTCCATCAAAAAGTGCTTTCAGTGGGGAACAGAGAAGTTACATAAATCAGAAGAGTAAAATCCATCTGGGTCACTCAACCACTGCAGAAGCAGAGGGAGTATCTGCAGAGAACTACCTGAGAAATTTGCAGAGCCCATTGAAAATAAGAGCCTTCATAATGAAGAAATGGTTACCTTTTACACCAGTGGAAATTCCTCTTCAGTCCTAACTGCAAGAAAGGAAGGAGTTAATTTCATTCTACAGCATTCATCCAACAGACGACTACACCCAGCAAGAACACATGCAGAAACCTCAGCTTCGCCAGATGTCTTATTTCCTTGTTGCATCTTTTAAACTCTGTGCCCCAGACTACTTTGGTTCTGTGTTCAGAAGCACCCCAGATCTGTTTGTTATGTGCAGTGTGTGCATTTTTGGGACCATAATCTGAATTAACTGTTTTGAAGTAGTATAGCTCTGAAGAAAGAGTGAAAGAATGCAGATATAATCTGTGCCAGCAAACATATACACGTGGCTAAAACCTTGAACATTAAACTAAATCCCAGATGTGGGGATTTTTCCCTTTCCATCAGACTGTCAGGGAACGTAGGAAGGCAACCAGTACCACTTTCACAATGTGGCACAACTTAGGATAATCCTCTGGGCAGAGCAAAAAGCTTCCTTTGCTTCTGGGAATTCAGGCATTCAAAGCATCTTCTCTTCATTGTGAGGAAATTAAACTTTAGTGCACTGCTAGCAGTAAATGCTATCAAGACAAAGCTAGTGGGGTGAAGTTTAAGGTGACCATCTTGACGTCTCCTTTCAAATAGAAAAACAATGTAAAACCTGTTAGGGTGCTTGAATCAATGATACAAACTTGAAACAAAGACCTTTCCACCACTATAGTTGCAATATCATTTGAATAAATAATTTCACAGCATGTTTCCAGAGTGTGAAAATACTAATTCTAAAGCTGCAAAACCTACAATGCACTGGTTTCAACGTTCAAGCTCTTCCATTTCCGTTTCCATGCTTATACTGGCTGCCACACCAGAGAGGCACACTGGGAAGGAACTGAGCTGTTCTCATGGCTGTATGAGCTGTGCTAAACACGTGCTGGCAAATCCAATAAACTACACAGCCACATCTTTTAACACAGCATAATAGGTTTTCCTGTAAACAGAGACAGAATTTACTCAAAGCAACAAAAGAACCCAGAAAAAAAGCCAAGTCCACCTGCTAAGCACACTTTCACCTTTAGGATTCATTTAGAAGTAGTGGCCAGATGTAACTAGCCTGAAAATATCATCCATAATTCAAACATAAAACAGCAGAATTTTAAATCATACCAGAAGCTGGCATCTATCTTGGTCTGCTTAAAAAGCTTCAGATTAAGACTAATCTTATTTGGAACTATTTTTTTTCCCTAACATACACACAAATTACTTAGTATGGTACCAACAGCATTATTTTTACCAACACGAATTCAAAACAAAGACTTTGACTCAGTGCCCATTGGCTCAAAACTGGATAGTACAAAAGCACTTTCATCCATTCCAGAAAAAGACAATTTACATTTCTTTTACAATAGTCTCACCAGCATGGCATTAAAATGGTATCAAGTCCTCAAAATAGCATAAACAGACTTTCAGTGACAGAAACACCAGTTATGGCACGTGCTTTCAAAGAGGGTATAGATCTCTAGTTGCCATTCATGCATATCCAACAAGCAAGCAAACAAACAAACAAACAGACAAAAAAATAATCAACAAAAACCTCTCAGGCATAGAATTTAGGAATTTAGGTGCTTAACGAATGAAGGCAACCAAAACAAGAATCTACAAGTTACCCGTCTTGTTTTTACTACTGTACAATTACACAGTGATATTTATTGGCTCCCCTACTCCCAAGAAAGAACATGGATTGAATGCCATCTTGCCTTCAAAGAGCACAGATAAAGGAAGGAGCAAAACCCACTTGTTCCACTCCCTACTCCAGTTCTCCAACCTCTGCAAAGGTAAAGAATCTGACATTGCATAGTCCTAAGGCATCTACAGTACTAGGAAAACACCCTCACATCCCAATTTGATTAGAACTGCACAACTCTGGTTTTGCACAACAACTGGCTTTGCACGCTTAGAAAACAACAACAACAAAACTGGCAATGAAAACTGAAAGATGAAGTTCTTTGCCTCTGAAATGTTAGCAACTCACTTACAATCAGGAAACTTGTAGATCTTCAAAAAGCAAAGAAAAACAACAACAAAAGCAACAACAAAACAATAACAACAGAAAAAAACAGGATTAAGTTTAAGACTATGTGGTACGTCCCAGGTAAGGTGTGCACAGCTGAATCCTTCTTTCGGCAGTGCAGCTTTGGATGCTTCAGGTAGAATCCACATAGTAAATTTAGCCATCTATTTATTCAGATGTACCACATTTTTTGGCATTTAATCCTTTACAGTAGAGACTCAAGGCTACGTGTGGCATGGCCTGCATTTCCTAGATGTACCAGAGAAAAACAAAAAATGTTTGAATTCAGCCTTGAAATAGCTCACCTACTTACTGAACAGAAGACAAACATGCTATAATACTAAATATGAATATTGCTTCACAGAATCTTTGCGACAACCGCAACCAGTTTCCCATCAGCTTCTGCAGAAGCTAGATCTGCATCACTGAGCAGGCTAAGATGTTAAGATGTTAGTATTGTGGAGCTTCGAATAGACAGTTCCAGAAAGGAAGGAGACTGATCCCTTTTCTGAGACTGTGGTAGGATTTTAGATATCCATCTTAACAGTTAAAAAGGATTCAGACAGGATCTTATCTTTAGGTATCTGGGTTGCTTCTTTTTCCTTCAGTATACCTGAATAGAAATACACATGATATTAGGTTTTTCCAGAATGAAATTGGTTTTTAGGCAGTCTTCAATCTGAAAAGCATATTATGCAACCAGCCAAACTATTGATGTCCATTTCATTCTGCATTACAGGTATCTTTGAAATGGAATTCATCATCACCAGTGTAGTACTACTAACACTGAAAAGTGAGCATTGTCCAAAACCAAGCTTTGGTCAGCAGCTTCAAGTACATCACACAATAGCAATCACACAGAATCAGAGCGTGTCAGAGGCCACGTACCACCAAATGTGTCTATTTTTCAGACACAATTTTCTCATGAGAATGGAGAAGAACCTGCACAGAGACTGCTTTTGGAGCAGACACAGCGAAGATAAATGGAAGTGCAGGTTAAGTTCAGGGACAGTCTGTACCCCTGCATACAAATTTGACAGGGGGAAGACACCTGAAAACTTAGATCAGACAGCTGATTAAAAAACTGACATGAACTGCAGGTGTGCTTCACATGAAAAATTCACCTCTCTCATACACACCACCTCTATGCAAGTTAAAGAGCATTTCACTGACACAGTTATCCTAATCTCAGCACACACAAGAGAACCAAGACTTGGGAAAAAAATGACTATGAGATATCAGCTATAAAATTTTTTGAAGGATAAGGATTTCTCTAGATTCATTTTCACTTTATTTTGGTTACCCTTGACAACAGAAAAAAAAAAAACAATATAGAGGAGCTTCTTTGAAGACCATATGCATGAAGGCCAGCTGTGTCATTCATGCATGTCTCTCTGTTTCCTCTAAAAAGAAGAGTTCTGATTTCAATCACGTTTCTATGTGCCTCCAGGAGGGAAGAACCCTACAGCCATAAGCCACATTGAGAAGACAATTACAATTTCATTTTATTACTTCAGAGCTGCCAAACAGGTAAGTGATAATGCAGGAGAACTCTAACTCTTAAAAATAAATGTTTGTGCAAATGAACCTCATATGGAACCAAAGGTCCATACTATCTTTAGAATTTAGGTGAGTGGTAGAACTTATGCAACCAAAGGGTTATCACACAGCAGTTGTTGGTATCAAGTACAAATCACAAGATCAAGTTATTTAGTATGCTTTGAATTCAATAAACTCCCTTTCCTTTAAGTGGGGAGTCTATATTTAGTTCTGGCACTGCACAAGACAAGCAGTGGGATAAAAAACAGCAGTCAGTTCCAAATTCAGCTCATTAAGGATGTGAGAGACCTGTTCACACCACTTGCAGGAGGGAGAAGTTGCTGGAACTGGATCTTTCTGGTAACTAGAAGGTTAGTCTAATTCTTGTTCACACATCTTTTGAGGTCCACTGCTTTACAAAATACAGATGTAAGCAAATGCAGCCAGATACCCAAACAAGTCTGGAATTGCTGTGCAGCCCCTTTGCTACTCTCCTTTAGCTACCCTTTCCTTAGCAGAAGCCAACCTAACCCTCTCGTCACGTGTTTTGAGCTGCATTTGAACAACTCTTCTGCCTGCCTTCAACTCCTCATTCTTGGAATATCACTGCAGTCAGTTCTTCTCACTACAGCTACGTCCTGTGAAGTAATCCCAGAACAAAGTGGACTTCTACTTGTTATGCCAAGAGTAAATGTTGCCATCCACAATAAAATTTAACATCATCCACTACACATTTAGTGACAGTTCACAAAAATAAAATAAAATAAAATAAAATAAATAAAATAAAATAAAAAAACAGGGGAAAAAAACCCAAAACATTGTAGCATAGAAATAGGGAAAAGAACAACTTGTTAAAACTTCAGAGATAACAAGAAGTAATCTATTGCCAGTCATTTGATATCAATTTCTTTAACCTACAGGTACCTCTATATGACATATCATACACCCCACTTGAAGAGGAATACATGTTGACGCAGACTTCTTGGTTTTAATACTATGTAACTTTAGTTCTCACTTCTTTTTTAAACCACAAAGAAATAGACTAAGTACCTCTAATAACTTAATTTAAGGTCAGGTACAACAGGGACAGGGCTGTGTAGCAATAGGATGGAGAGGAACGAGAGATAACAGTGTTCCAAAATTAAATCTTGAAAAAGGCAAAAAGGCAACATTTCGTCCAGAGAAGTATGAAGCTTTGGGAAGCCGCAACCTAAACAAAATGTCCCATTGAAACAATAAATGGGTGAGGGCTTGGAGCTCCCCTCTAAGAAACTTCAGATATGGCACAAACCTTGAAAGCAGCCTAGCAGATGGAAAAAATGCTGGTTATAGTACAATGCACCCATTTTTTGTTCAGGCTCTTCAAAATGCTGCCAGCCAAATCGGTAACATAAAATCCCTAATCCTAGTCAAACAGTAGACAGCCAAGCAGAGTAACATCTGTGACTTGATTTCCTTCAAAACAAAGACAGGACATGAGTCCTCATCAAAATGTCATACGGTGGTACCAGACTGCTTCATATCTTTCCACAGAACTGGTTTCTCAGAAACAGGGGAGCGCAAATGTTTGGCTTTCTAATTCAGAGCGAAGAATTATTTTATGAGACATTTCAGTGAACGAGGGTAGCATATCAAATAATGTTTCTAAAAAGTACAAGGGCCAGTTGCTATGTATTTTTTCAGCAATAATTAACTGACCATCAACTTTGCAAATGCCACTTTCTTTCTTTCACATGAGAACTGCTTTATCTCTAGCTGCAATATGCAACAGCCTGACAGAACATGATTGCAAACAGCTTTCCGGATCATTGTCCTTGGGCTCAAATACAAGCTGTATTAATGTTCTTTTCCCCAATGTTAAATGTTTTTGATAGCTAAGAGAAAGGCTCCATAGTGTAAGAGCTAGTTACTAGATGAGGGCATCCCACTGTGGGCTGTATTTGGCACTTCTTTCCTATATTGTGAAAGCATGACACCCATTAGTATAATTGGGATTTACAAGCCTGCACAATGAGGCAAATCTTATAAAAGACCCAAGAGAGTGAACATAAGCTATCGTCAACAGGGGTGAATTTGATGTGTAAGCCATAATGCTGTTTCAAGACCATTTCTGGCTTTCGCAAAGAATAAAAATTCTTAGTATTGCTTGGTATGCATGTAATTCTATTTCGTGCCTGTATCTCACAGTACTTGTTAAAACAAGCCAAAATAAACTAATCCTAAATGCACATGCAGCCATATATTTAAAAAAAAAAAAAAATCCATGAAAAAACAGATCATATTTTTGAAGTAGGAGAAGTTAATGGAATTAAACCTGCTGGGAGACAGATGTGCAAGTCTTCGTTTCTTCAGTTTTCTTAGCTTTGCTGGGGTATTCAAAAATATTTCAGTGAAATAAACCTCTCTAACTTTGCATGTGAATTACAGTTTTAATGCTAACTTCCTGGTGTTCTAGGAGACTGCATCTTTTGATACCTGCTAAAGTTGTACTCAAATTATGGCATGAAAAATTCTTGGAGTTAAAAACATAGGCATCATACCCTATTTTATGCAAGTTAGCTTTAAAGACCACCCTAATGGATGGAACTTGGCTACTGTCCTTGCAATATGTGCATGTTTTTCAAACTCACCTTAATAGACTGAACTATTATGTGTCCACTTACATTCATGAACAAGTTAAGCTACCAGACTCAAAAGCAGGGCCTGAGATTTACAACCTTCCTCTGGAAGTATCCTCAAGCAAAATAAACAGACATCCAAGTCAGCAGAGAAGAACTAAAAAATCCAGTTGAGGTAGATCTCTCCCTTCCTATATACTTTCTGCCCTGCTGGTGGTGATTAAAAAGCCAATGAAACACAAATAACACATACTGGAAATGAAAGCATTAATATAAACTTTGGTCCCTTGTTAAACAGAAATGATAAAGCTATGGAGCCAGAAAAACTGACAACAGTCAGCAAACATAGTTTCACTCATGAAAGTATTCTTCTTTTGTGTATGGGAAGGTAGTTATCCAAAGCTATCATATGATTTCTACTTCTAAGGAATGTGTCAAACTGCAAATACTAAAGCACTTTCAGGGTTATCAAGCAATTTGTATCCAAAAGTTGTAAAAGAGAAGACTAAGAACTATGGGAAATTCACATTGTTGCTCCATAAATTTTGGAATAAGAGATATTCTCCTCAAGAAATGGCAAAGTCAATGTTAGCATAGGAGAGAGCACAACATAGGATATCATAGTCACATCAACTTGACATGATTCAGGGCAAAGAAGGAAGGACTGCTGATAATAGCCAGACTAGTAAAGAATTAACAGCAGGAAGTATGGTGAAAGCCAACTTTATAAACAACAGATCCTATCTAATGAGATTACAATTTTACATTTTCTAATCACATTTCCTAATGAGATTAGAAGTTTGACCAGAAAAAAAAATACAGTATGTTTATAACACATTTCAGCTCTCTAAGATATCTATCTGGGCACATTTTGACAACGAATGATACACCTAATTCAAAACGAGCTGACTGAGAGAGCTTAACATATAATTATAAAACAGCAGATGTTATCAAGCAGGTATTTTACTACCAAAATCCTCTGAAGGCATCTATTTTTCCCTCTAGAACCATACATTCTTAGGGAGATTTGAAAAGCAGCACACAACCATTCCTGGTACTGTCTGTAGATAATACAAAGATCACAGGACTGATTTGTTATTGAGAAGGTGGCAGGCATACAGCAACCAGAGCCACTTGTAATCTGAGCTCCAGGAAAGATCACAGAATTCTATGTGGTCAAATGAAAAGTTGCACGACAGAGAAATTAAGCCTTAGAAAACAGTGCTGCAGTCTGTGAAGCCAACTCTGAGGTTCTTAGTGTCACCTCAGATTGGCTGAACACTCATTCTTTAGGGGCCTTGGCAGTCAAAAAGGTAAATGCAAACCCAGAAGATACAGAAGGACATCAGAGTGTCTCCTACTCCACCATCCATTGCTGCATGTGCCTGCTAGCATCTCTGCCAACTGTACTTTTCCTAGGCAACACATTTACCTGACTTACATCAGCATTCAGGCTTCGCTCAGCTTGGAAAACTTTGCTAGAAAGCAGGTAACCAGTAGTACTCTCTATTCTCAGGGCTTACACACAGAATTACAAGAAATAAAGTACAATCCTGAAAACTGCTAGTTCTTACCTACCGCCGTACAGTAAGCAGTGTGACAATTTTGTATTTTTCTCCATGGCCTCTTTGCCTTCACCAACCAGTTCAATTAGACCTGCATTTGTACAAGTTATACTTACTACAGTTTTGTTATTGTTTTACCTGCTACTGTTGATTTGCTCCCATCTGAGTGTACAGGCTAGCTTATGTTTCCTCAGAAATAAAGAAAATTACAGCTTTCTTTTTTGGTGTTGTTCAGTGGCATGGCAACAACCATTACTTCACCCTTCTGTCCAGCTTTTGTATTTTGGCAAATCCAATGCAGCATTCAAGCAGAGGAAAACCCTTGGGGACACAGTGTGCCTTTGCAAAGGCACACACCAGCTACTGGAAATCAATGTCTCAAACCACTTAAACCATCCCCAGCACCGCCCCTTCAATTACTATTCCCTGATAAACGTTTCTGAAGTGACACACACAGAATATTTAAGACAGAGTATACTGGACAAAGAACATGGCATGTGTGTCATCTACAGAGAACATTCTGTAAGTTCAAAATCAAGCTCAGTTCAGTACAGTCTTAAGGACATGATCTTGCTGTTTTACCAGTAAGCTCAGAGGCACCATCATGCTTGCAGAAACAGTCTACACATTAAACTGCTTCAAAATTAGCTTTGATTAGGAACCCAGGGGATACTTTTCAACTGCCTGCTGCCCTTCTTATGGGCTTATTTCAGCAAATATCAGTTGTGGTCTGCTAAAATTTTCAATATGCAAGGAAATATTTTCCCCCTTAAACTCAAAGATATGTATTAGATTTAAGTAAGTAAGTAAATAAATAAATAAGCAAACAACCTGAACTGTTGTGGATGTGAACTCGCTTTTTGGGGTCTAAAGATGCTGAAGATGTTACACTGAAGTACAACACTTGGTCAGGCTTGCAGACCCTGCCCTTAATGTGCCTGGGATGCCATGTATAAAAAGTAATTCTTACAATAATATTTACACAGCTGATTACTTGTGTAATAGCTGTGTTATCTAACACTGGTACAAAAGTGGAAAACTGTTTAGAACAACTGTTTTCTCACCTCACCATACAGAAGGAAATCTGTATCAACATACAGCCAAGGATCTAAAGCCATTGGAGTACACAAAGACATTCAACATCTCAATCTGGTGTTTACTCTCTTTTTGGCTTTGTCTTCCTCTTACCAGTCTGTTTCTATTCCTTTACTGGATTTTGTTGTGGGCTTTTGTGCTTGGCAGGTTTTGTTTATTTTATTTTATTTTGGTATTTAGGTTACTTTTTTTGTTTGCTTGTTTGTTTTCCATTGTTGTGGGGTTTTGGGGAGACTTCTGCTTGCTCTGCTTTCTCTTTACATGAATTTTCCTTTATTACCCTTGGGTTCCACTTTTTTTCAACATTAATTTTTTCAACTAAGGTGTACAACCTTACATGTTTCCAACTTTAAAGCCAGTCTTTAGTTTTGTGTAATCATTACCTCTTCAGCTACTCCTGATTTCAGCTGTAAAAGGCCATCTACAAAACAAAGGTTAGGTAGCAACTTTCTGATGGGATAGAGGACAGTGCTGCAGGAGCACTTTCCAAAACAGGGCTTTCGCAGAACACTAGTATCTCACTGATCCTCACCCTTACACTTCTTTTCCCTGGTCTTCTTGTTTTGTTTTGTTTGTTTGTTTTTTGCTGCCACCTATGAAGAAAATACTAGCTAAATTTTTCAGGATTTTTTCCCATCTTTTCAATGCTTTCCTGATAATCTGGAAGTCCTCATGCTAGTCTTCACTCTTAAGCTACATGTATCAATAGAAAGTCACCTGGCCCTGTCACACTGGCCATTTTCCTGTATTTTTATACCACCATTCTTATAGAAGTGCAGAAGTAAGTTTTATCATGCAAAAATACAAGATATCAACAGGGCAATAGGAAAATATATACAAAGGCAGTGAAGCACAGGAGAGGAAAAGATTCTTTACTGCCCATTGCATTGCTAAAAGAGAAACATACCCTTTTCCGCTTTCCTTCTTATGAGAAAGAAGACCACACAAGGACAGGGAAGGTGGAACAGACTCAAAAGACTCCTTAAACCTTTCTACTAAGACTACCAAATGTACAGGTGCTCACTGCATCCATGCCAAGCACCCAAACTTCAAGCAACTCTGCTCTCCCCACAGAGAAGAGTGGCTCAAGAATCTATCTTATATCAAAATATCAGACTTCATGTACAACAGCACTTAAGCACCATATAATTGCCATTAACACAGCAAAGCCTTAACTTCTCTCTCTGCTAAGCTCCTTCTGTAAATCACAAAGTGTTTGTTGTTATTATTAGATGACAGTCACACCCAATTTTTTCCAGAGATTACTTCCACAGGAAAAGTCTTTCTGAAACACATCACTCCCATCAAGTCACTACATTTCAAAATAGGAATAAAGAAGTAAAAAATGGAAAAAAAAACTAAAACAAGCAAATCAAACCCACCCTAATCTTGAAACACAACTTTCCACTTTTGCACCTTGCCATCAGAACTAAACTTCTACTCACAGTATTTCTTTAATACAAGAAGGCAGCCCAGTAGTAAAAAAAAAACAAAACAAACAAACAAAAAAGCCCCACCAAGAATAATGGGAACACAACATATATTGACCCCACCAGACAAATTAAGTGTCAAATCAGAAGTAAGATACTAGACTTTACTATTTACTGCAGATGATTCAAAAACCACCATAAGTCTTATAAACAGGCAATGGAAGCTCTCACTGTACAGAAAACACTGTACTCTCATTTCACATTCACATTTCTGTCAAGAACCAGCCAAACGTTGCTTCTTGTGTTTCAGAAGAGAGGTGAAGCTTGCAGCCAGATATCAAAATTTTTCTCCTTGCATCTGCAGTCTCACAGTTATCTTGTATAAACTTCAATATGAGTGAAACCAGTGATCCCCTCTACACTTTGCAAACTAGAGTTAACAATCCAGTCCGCAAACTAAAGTTAACGATCCAGCAAGGCATGGAAGTGTTACTATGAAGATAAATGCTGTGAGATGTTCAACTATTCCAACTCTCACTTCAGCCATCTTCGTCTGAATTCAGTCTGCTAATTCCTGCTATCAAATGGTAACGTAACAGTGAAGGATGCAGGAAACAACAGTGCAACTTCTGAAGCCAGGTTGTGCCATCCTTCCTTTCATCCTCCAGGCAGCACCCTGCTCCCCACTGGGTCCCATTGTCTGACCAGCTTTGGGGTGTAAGGGAAGTTGGCCTGCAAGTGAGAATTGTGGCTTCTCTAAAAGTCTGTCCAAAGTCCATCCACGCCAAGAAACTTCTCAGCTTCTGCAATCTGGCACTGCACTACAAAAAAAGAACATGAGCATACACTCCCTTGAAGAACTTTGAAGCAGTTCAGTCAGTCAGGAGCTATTCATTGCAAGCAACAAGAGCAGAATTTGTTCCTTAGCTGTGTCTGCCTTTTGCAAATATCCTTATGGGCTTTTATGGTTCAGGATGTGTTGTTTTGCTTCTGACAAACATCTCTGCTGTTCTCATACTCCAAATCCCCCTGGAGACACTATGCCAAACTGCTGCTCTACTACTGCTTAAATAGCCCTTGTACGTAGTAAGTCATGTGCAAATGCAAACACTATGCATTTTAAGCTCTACTTCTAATTTGTATTTCACAGCTTTCCATTTTAAATAACTTCACAATATATTTGATCATCTGGGGCAATGGTTAACGAGATAAGGGAGATCATGAGGGGAACACATTGCCTGGAAGATGCTAAGAGCAGAGAGGACAACACCACTGGACCAGGCAGAGGAGCAAGCAGGGCTGTTTTGGGAGCCAGAAAGCCTAAGGCTGATTTGACTGAACACTGGCTTCTGTTCATAGAGATAGCAAAGAAAAAGTAGAAAGGGCTTCAGTGATTGTGGACACCTGCTATACCTCCTCACCCGGCTGTAACTATCACAAGTCCGTTTCCATCTCTGAGCCCATCTTCCCTTCTTGGCTCTAGTATGAGCAGTTCCACTCACTTTACAGATGGTGAGGGGAAATCTGGCACAGTTAATGATTTAGAAACCACTGAGTAAATCAACCAGGACTACTGTCTCTTTTCCTACTGTAACGACACCATGAAACTACACTTCTGGGTAAATATTTGCTCTAATGACGCATAATAGAAAATGAAGAACTGTGTTACAAGGCAGCCATTAAGTTTACGCTACTGAAGAAAACAGAGATAGCGCATTTCATTCTTTGATGTTATAGCAATACAGGAAACCAGAGATGGTGTTTGTCTCAGCCTTCTGCACAAGACAGATCTGGAAGCACTAGAAGTGTATTTTCTGTGACGTTGCCCAACACCCACAGAGCAAAACAATTAGAATTTCTTGTCATCTTGTCATTCACCCCTCTCTTTCCTTAGCACAACTCCTGGAGCACAGACTCACATTTCAAAAGAAAAAAAAAAAGCAGAGACTACAGAATCAGCAGCATGTATGCTGTCTGACTAAACATAATGCAAGCCATACATAACAGAATCCCAGCCAGAAAGTAAATAGTTTACTGCCAGACATACTTTCCCAGTAAATTCTTAAAGTGAAAGGTGTCCCGAAGAGCCTTTACAGCCCTGTAAAACTCTTCAGAAAGTAATTCTCTACATTCGAAAAGTTCATGTGACTCTTATGTTACAGAATTTACCATGCACATACAGGATGCCCAGGCTTATCTATCTGCAACTCCAATGCACTGTGATCGCATAATGAAATAGTGTAAGAGACATCTTGTTTCAGCAATAGAAAACAGAGAATTTGAATCCTTCATGAAACCAACACCAAAAAGACACGTGATAGTACAAAAAGCTGCAGTACAATTAAGTCTTTTGGACAAAGAGTCAGTGAGTTTCAGGGTATTCTGGGCAGCACCTAGGGTTACTCTGCTCTTGCAGAAAGCAAGTATATCTCTCTGCAAGATACCAACAAAAGACAATAGGCAGTAATTCGAGCCTATTTCTTTACAACATTCAGAGGCTGTATTTAGACTAACACTCCTGCAATGTATGAGACTTCTACCCTCAATAAGCCTTCTACAACCGAACACTTCTGACACCACACAAGGGCTGCACCACAGCACTTTGTTGAAGAGGACACTGATGGGAGGATGTCTCAACATGCCTCCAAAACCATCACCCTCTTGGTTTTCAGTCCAGAGAGGCCACACAAGCAGTCAGTCCCAGCAGCAAGCAGTGGTCAGAGGGAGTAACAGAAGTCAGAGCAAGCAATGAACGAACAAGAGCTGAGCTGTACCACACAGAGCAGTGTATGGCAGATGACAGTCACACCCAGTGAAGTTGGCACTGCATTACAGGATTTCACTCACAAAGCTACTTAGTATCAGTACACCACCCAAGAAGAGACAAAACAAAGTTCCGGCAAAGTTTTGTCAAGACAGATCTTAATTCACTTTAGGCATCTCACACTCTAATGCACACTGCTAATGGATACGGAACACAACAGTGTGACTGGACTAAATGGAAAACATTACGAGGGCCTTCTTCTTGCTTGGTATTTTTAAGTAAAATTACCACGGACTTCTTTAGTGCTTCCTGGTTGAACAAACCAGAAACTCCCTGCACTCGGTCCCAAATACCAATACATGCAGACACTGCCTTTATGTGGCTCTGGCCACACACAGCAGAGTGCACCACATGATCACTGCTCCCTGGAGGCTGCGCTCCACAGTGGGCATGTGTGAAATGTATTTGTGCCAGTTGGAAGCATGGCAGTTCACTTCAGAATGCGACAATGAAAGAGGTTATAAAAATCCTTCTATGTCCTGTCTGGAGCTCATACTTGCCTCCTCCATTTTACTGCACCAAATGTCAACACACATACTGCCATGAGCATTGCACCCTTCACATGCTAAAGCACTGAGACGCTCTCTTCTACTTCTGTGAGCTGGACACTTTGGGCCTCCCGAAGCAGAGAAGTTGAGCAGAAGTCTGACCAGAACAGGATAACATTTGAGCAGACCTAGAGTGATCAGACAGAGACGCTCTCATGTGAAGCCTGTTTTCAGGATGTTTTTCCATTTCACCTGCTGCCTATCACTAGTGATCAGTAGAGAAACGTGTGATACTAGGGAACAGAATTTCCCAGATGGGAAGGCAGACAGGCCGCCTGAACCAAGTCAGTTTCAAGGATGCTTTTTGCCAAGAATGTTTTCTGCCAGAACCAGCCAGAGAGAGGCTAGTGCTCTGCCAGGTGCCACAGAGGCAATGCTGTGGTACCCATATCTTGCTGCTGGTGACTGAAAGTATCAGAGAACTATGCTATGCTATGACTCTGATGGAAAGCAGAGCGCCTTTGAGTTATTTTGCTATTGTTTTAAAAGCTGTTAAGCAGTTTGTAAGGTTTTGCTGTGTTCTCCCTAATTAACTCTGTTCCCAAATAAAGCCACTCGCAAGCAGATCCTCCTGATGCATACTGCTGCTAAGTGCTCCCTGACACAAACCCTAGAAGAACAGTTCTTGGCTCTCTCTCCTTTCAACATATATACAGAAACTGAGGCAGTGCAGAGTGTATAACAGATCCCAGACAACTTTATGAACTTTATGGCTGCCAAGATCTTCTCTGTAATCACCTACATAAACAACACTCCCCTTTTTCCTTCCTTCTCCCTCCTTTTTCTTTCTTCTTTATGTTCTTTCCTTTCTCTCTTCTCTCTCCTGTATCCCTGCATTTAAACCTCGAGTATGTTAATCTAGCTCACTTGAGCTGTCTCTTTTGGTTCAGAAGTATTTTGAGTTGTATTTGGGCTGTATTTTGGAAAGGCGCTGGTTTTATTTATTCATATACGTTCCATCACCTGGACTCATACCAAATGCAGTCACACTGTGCCTTAGAAGACTACACTCACCTTGGCTTCCACAACCTTAAAAAATGATAAAGATGAAGCGAATGAAGACCACTTGTGAAGGACATAAGATGTTTATCATCAGATACCATAGTAGTGCTAACAGGACATGTCTCGCCTTCTCAAAATCCCACCCTCATTGCTTCAAGTATGCCTAAATCTTCTTCTACTGTCAACTAATTGATTTTGCTCTAACTTCAAAGCTTGTTTACTCTTTGTCTGTTTTCCAGGTCTTCCCGGGAATGTCAGCCTGCTTGTTCCAAGAGTCTGTGAATCCTCACAAAACACTCTGCTCTGAGCACCCAAACCAATACTCTAGCTTTGCTAGAAACAAAGCTTGAAAGAAAACCCTGAATCAGCAGGTCCAGCTGCCAGTTCTCCATCACATAAACTAAATCTCACATAAGAAAAGCAGGACTGACTCAGATCAACACCTCTCACCCTACCATTTCCAAGAACTACCAAATGCAAACACCACGAAAACAGTAAAATAGAATACAATACATCCTACTCATTCTTTTTCAAACAGTGATGTCTGTTCTGTTCTAAGTAAAACTTTGGACATATTCTTCCTCTATTTGTCTAATCTCTGATCAGCTTAAGATCATTTATGATGTTTCCCAAGGTAATATCATGCTAGTAATAAGCTATGTTGGCGTCAGATAGTGTATTTAATTCTTGGCCTATAAATATCCTTTAATTTTGTTCCAGGAGTATTAAGAAAAAAATAAATGAATAAGAGCAGTCCCAGAACATAGACTTAAGAAACTTCAAAGAACAGAAACTCTTCAGAATAGAGAAAACACAGAACACTTATCCAAGAGTGAAAATTACAACTCAATTTTGCTAACCTTGGTCTCCATAAGTAAGTGGAACATAAACAAGGTGGTTGGTTTACATATTAATATACCTGTCATGCGAGGTCCTTATAGCATGCTTTTCTTGAACGATAATTGGAGCAAGCACCATACAAAGCAACATCCACGTGCATAACATGAAAAAAAACTATGTTAAAATCTGTTCTGCCATCTTCCCTAAAGAAGAATAGCCAAAAAGATAGTGCTACTGAGTTGGAGATCACCTTTCATTCTAATGAAAAGCACTGCACTCAGAGCGCTGCTGCAACATAAATTTGATAACCTAAAAGTTCACCTGGGTAGGAAGTCAGTGTGTTTAGCATCTCAATACCCTTTCAGCTCTTTTCTTGGAAGACAATAATAATTAATGCAGGCAGGGGCTTTGCAGTTAGTCACAGCTAATTTACACTCAGCTTCATTCCCTCCTTAGACTTGGATTGTCACTAGGAGTGATAATGGATGTTTAAGTTTTATTGCTCTCCTTGGTATCTTTCTCCTGAATTACTACTATTCTCAGACTTCTGAACGCTTCTCCAAAGCCAAGTGAAATCCATTTCCTCAGTTGATAGAGAACACTTAATTGGATAAATAAGTGGCGTGCTCTCCCTGTGGCTTTGCTTGCGAGAAAAGAACCGTGCATTTCTCCATGTGAGGAGAAACCTGTACTGCTTTAACTTATCCTTTTTCTGGCTGTTGGGGCTGTGATCCTACTTAGAAGAAATAACAGCAGCTTTCTCTGTGTGCTGTCACTCAAGAAACATTAAATATTCCTGTCATTTTTTGTCAAATATCTGCTACCAGGCTTTATTTTAATTAAACTACATAAAGAAAGCTGTCAGAAAGTAGCGAGCAACTCTAAATGGACAATTTAAAAATTTTGTGTTTTTTGCCCTCAGTTGTGAGTTACTAGGAAAATGAAGAAGGCTGCTCGTGAAATGTGGTAGACAATGCAGTTCAAATACTCTGTTATCGTCATAGATGTGACCAGGACTTAAACACAGAAAAAAATCTGAGGTCCTTAGAGGACAAAGAACCAAGAAAGACATCCAGATATCATGTGGGAGACAGAGCCAGAAAGACTGCTTTCAAAAGAAATCCTCAAATCTCATGGCAGCCCTGTGCTGTCTTATTTGCTACGCAAGACTTAGCATTGAAGATGAGGGCTTCTAGATTATCAAAAAGATATGCTGCAGCAATAGTCTCACTTGATGAAAAGTTGGTAAATGCCTCACGCTGCAGGAACACAAGAATGGCTAGACATGGATTACAGCACAGAGCCCTTCAGACACACATGCTCTTACAGAAAGTCTGTAAGAACTACGCGAGGATGAAATGACACAATCTCTGACCTCCAGATACTCTGGCAATCTTCCATATGGGAACTTCCTGAATCAAAGACCAAATTCTCATCACATACACAGTAAACTTTTTCTCCACCAGTTGCACATTTTATCTATTTTCTATATTGCCATCCTAATTGTCTCATGTTTACCCATCCCCTAAGGGCAATTTAAGTGACAGATCACGCCTCACAGCTGGTGAGGTATCATTTTTCATTAAGAGAGCTTCTCTGTTGCAGCCTTTTCCCCTCCACCCTTTTCTTTTACTCTCAGCCACACACACACTTTGAAAGAAAAATAATAGGAATACTTCCTGATTCTGAAAACTTTGAAAAAGCTCTGAATTTCTGCACCTTTGACAAGTTTTTCTTTGAGACAATTTTTGCTTAGAACCATTTTCCTGTCATTCTGTCAATGCTAATTTTAATTCCTTCCTTACCAGAAATCATTGCACTTGCAAGAAAAAATTTGGTTTTCTCTTCACTTATTTTTATTCTAAATCTTTATTTCCAGTAGCTTTTTTTTTTCCACATAAGACAATAATAATTATGAATTGTCATTTGCATTGAGCTTCATTCCTTTCCTTTTAAATACCTCATCCCTCTAGCTACTTCCTTCTGAGCCTTCATGACCATCAAGCACTTTCCCTTTTGAAAATTATATGCACCCACAACAGAATGGATCTACAGAAACAAAAATCAGGACTGTAAGCTGCAGCACAAGTTCACAGCTACAAATTACTGCATGTCATTCTAACAGATCTAAAGAGTCCCACTATTAAATCTAGTACTTTATTATCTTACTTGGCACAGTATAAACATGTTTTTTAACCTAGCACAATGACACCTGACAGTCGACTGTGAAAAAAGAAGTAATAACACAGTTGATTCGGAAACATGTAATTGCTTCCTATTAAAAAATAATATATGTATATGAAATTACAATGCCTCATTAAGACAAGCTCAGTTTCCTCTTCCTGTTTATTCTGTGTGCTTTAACACAGCAGAAAGACTGGGAAGGGCAAATACTACATGCTTAATACCTGTATGTAGAAAATATACATACAGTATGTATATTCTACACTATGTAGAAAAACAGTACATGGGTCTAGAAGTAGTAGCTAGGGCACAGTGCAGATGAAATACAGCAACCACACGGGTAATTTTACTCTGGCAGCTGGTGCAATATGCCACACTGCAGAGCTGGCAAGGCAGCAGGGGAAGGAAACATTTCAGTGATGCTGCAAGGAACAGTTTTATTTCATTCATGTTTTCCTCCTTTTATATGGCACTTCAGTACAAAGCCACTGACTATGAAGTGAAGCCACTATCACTTTAATTGCAGTGCTAAGCAGGCATTACATACAAGATATCTCCTCTAGGCATCAGTGGGCAGGATTCACTGTGAATGCTCTTGAGTCAAGCTTGGAGCTCTTTTCTTCCAAGACATTAGATTTTCCCTTTCCTGAAGGAACAACACACAGGAAACCTACACATCCCAGAGATACCCAAATGGTTTTTTACCCTCTGTGTCCTCTGTGAGGCACACTGCTGGGATTCATTGGTTTTATTCTAAATTCTGCTTCACATTATACTATACCCCAGTTAGTCCGTCAGCCACCTGCCATCATACTGCGCTCCTTTAAATGTGCTTCTTTTTTTATAGCAATTGTGCTACAGAAAAGGCATGCAAGTAATAATAATAATAATAATAATAATAACAACAATCACATTATGAAAAAAATGCAGTCCTGTCATGCACGAATGCACTGCAAGGGCCAGGCGTGTGATGTCTGCAGGTGCTTGCTTAACCCTCTGGCTTTCATATACATTCCTCACTTGCCTTTTCCATACCCAATTTAATGTCATTATTCAAAAACTTACAGCCTAGTACTGTATTCATGTCCTGCACAAAAAAAGGGCCCACGCTATGACGTGAGACAAAAAGGAGCAGTGAAGGACATTTAATACCCACCAAGCACTTTTATCAGAGCTCCTTCTTCATATAACTACCTGCATTTGGGAGAGTTGTGCAGGGTCAGAGCAGTCACAGTACTGAGATTACTGTGGAGTCAACAGCACCAAACTGAATTTAAACTTAAATGTTTTTAAGTCTGCAGCTTCCACAGTGCTACTACTATTAATATCTCAAGAGGCAGCCCCTCCAATACCTGGGCAACACAACAAAAATGCTGCCTTTCAGCACTGCTTACTAGAGTGTGTAGGGGCAGCTATGACATAAGACTGATGAACTTCTGGTGTATTAAAATATGTCATTACCAGCAAGTGACAATTCCCAAAACAACTGCCCACGTAAGCTTTCTTTCATTTGAAGGACTTTTGGAACTACACGCAGTTGTACAAACCGTAAGCAACAGTGTAACACTCAAAACATCAAAGACCGTAGAAACATTTGCTTGGAACCACTGCATGATAATTTGTTCTTCCGAATTGGAGATGGAAATAAGGAGGATCTTCCATATTTCCATGTTTCCTTTAATTTCTCCGCCCTTACATCCAGCCCAAAAGTAACTGGCAGCTGTTCAGGGGTTGATTAATGAAGATTATGAGTTGAGAATAAGCATTTGTTGTTATATTTCTGTATTCCAAGCTTTAAAGCTGTGGATTTTTTCTGTCAGTTCCCACCCCCGCCCCTCCAAAAAAGTGCAGATTCAGATCATCTAAAAGAATATAATGAACAAGCTGGGAGAATTTTCCACTCATAAGTCCAAAACATAGTAGATTTGTTAGCTTTTATTTAGGAAGGTATCCAAAACTGCTTACCAAGAGACAAAATCCTAAATAAATTTTTAATTTTAGATCTAACTGAATTTCCACTTGAAGTTATACGATGTGGGCATGTAGGAAAAGCACAATGGGGAAAAAAAGCCACATTTTGTTCAGCGAGAAAACTCTGCAAACTATGTGTAATTATCTGAAGTTACTAAAAGTGTTTACTGATAGTCTAATTTTTGGCAGAGACTTCTCTCAAATGGTACCCATGAAAGGCAGTGTAACAGTTCAGTAACGGTTAAAAACTACCTCCAATGTTATTTCTGCTTCACAGATCCTCTGGGTGGGTTCTTGTAGTAATACAAATTATTTATATTTCCTCTTGCAAATGTAGAAGCATGTTAATTTCTAACAAAGGAGTTGCTGCAAGAGGAAAATAAATTACTTAAAAATTGTTTTTTTCCAAAAGCAAACAAGCTTTGTCCCCTAATACCTAATCCACTATTCGCTTGATCTGATCTAATCATAAAGACAGTGGACCTGGCTAGATCTTGATTCATTTCTTTAATAAACTCAAACTCAGAGAATATTTGGGAGAATAGAAAATGAAGGCATAAACCACAGGTAACAAGAATGAAGAAAAATATCTGCTTGTACTATTAAGTTCCATTAAGCTCCAGAGCTATGGCCATGTAATGATGTTGCAAAGGAACCAAAGGCAGATCTCCTTCTTCATGGCAACTTTCCTTGCATTTACATTTTAGATTAAAAATTAGAGTCTGTTACACAGGATATAATATAGCTCTATCTTGCCTTTCCTTTTCATTTAACTGTCTCCTGTGATAGGGAACTGCTGACTGGAAGGAAATCTGGAACAAAACCTCTGACAAGTTGAGCTCAGAAACACAGTCTATACAAAGACAAGCAACAACTCACATTTTAGCCTCCAAATACTCCTGTAGCTACAGATAACAAGTTGCAGACATAGCTGCCTGGGAGGCGGTGAGCATTCATGACAATTCACCACGAAGGCAGAGCACAAAGGTAAGAATTCACTACAGATTGATGAAAAGTGGTACATTATGGCATGGCAAAGGCATAAAGGTAGCAGAGAAACAATCTCATCTGTGCACGTTAAGAGATGGGCTCTGACCTGCCTGCTGCTCTGGAGAAACAGGAACCCAAGCTGATATCTCTAAACAGCAAAAGCTGTTTATATACAGCAGCTTTACAGCTACCAGAATAGAAGTATCAGATGTTCAGAATCACCTGAAAGCAAAAGGGTAACACAGAATATACTATGCCACTGAATAAAACCATCACAGACACTGTAATCAGTGTTTGATCATTCATTCTCTCCTCTAAGACGGTAATGTCAGAAGGCATTAAAAAGAAGCTGACAGAAAGCTTGGTGAAAACAAAAAAAGTTACATCTAAATCGTTTTAAGTGTGCAGGGGAGCCCAAGAGAATATCTGAAAGATGAATCTGTTAAGAGATTCAACAAAGAAAACATGCAAGAATTATCATATCAAGAAGTCTGATGAAAGCTGAAAACAGAAGCAAAGATGAACACGATGTAGATGTCCTACTACCCTCATCTACTCTTCCCTGGATATTTCCTTGCAAACATTGTTAGATAGAGGATGCTGGGTGAAACAGACCTTTTTTTGCCCTACCAACAGCCTCCATGCTTATGATCTTAGCAGCTTTGGTCCATGACAATTCTAGAAAAGGAAACAAGTCAAATTAGTATTGCATCAAATTAAACAGATAATTCAGCTCTTATCAAGCAGTATTTTATACACACATATTTTAAATACGAATATATATATATATATATATATTTGCATAAGCATACAACAGATTTAGGTCTACTGTTAGCATTTACAGGCATCCAGAAGCCTAAGCAGTTTCACTAGGAGCTTTCTGTTTGCCATCAGAGCAACTTGGAAAACAATTGATGTATTTAAACATAGCCACTGCTTAGACAACACGACCAGATTAGTATTATTATTATTACTTAATTAGTTATTTTTGAAGCTGGCGATTTCAGATCAGTCTCTAACCAGAGCATGGTAGGGAGCCAGTGTGTACATAAAGCACATAATTATCCCATCCTAAATTAGTGACTACTTGAAATTTGTTTCAATTTAAAAATGGGTTGGGAAAGTCCTCAGCTTCTAGAGAAACCCAGTATATTTGGGCACGACTCAATAATAACCAATACATACAACAGCACTGCAGTCTTCCTAACACAAAAGCACGTGACAGAGCTACATACACATTTATGTGTGCATCTAATGTATGTATATATAATAAACATTATATACATATAATAGATTCTGTTTCTGACCCAGCTCAGGGCCTGCAGCTGCTCATCTCCAGCAGATTAACTGAGGAGGCAGGGCCTGATCTCCAGCAGAAGCCATGCTCATAGAGCTGCTCTGTAAGTAACAGTATTCACCTACCCTCTAAACACAAGTGGTGGAGATGCTGTATTTTGCTCTGTTGTTTATAACTGCCATTGCTGTTAACCACCTAACTTACTGCCATTGTTTATCTGCTCAGAACAGGAGCAAGAAAAGCCTCTCATGGTACTTCTGTTTTTCTTTTGAATAGCTAGGAAAAAAATGGGCATACAATTGGTGAGATTTGTCCTTATTAATGTCCCATTATATGCATCACTGGGTATGTAGGAAAGGATGACTTCTTCCCCTTATGCTCATCATCTGTGATTACATACAATGCCTATGCTATGATGGGCAGCAGGTACAGCACATTGTTCATATGGCAACCAAGGAAAACAACTCTGTTAATCCACAGGCTCCCTTTCAGCATCATGAAAATGGATGAAAAAAATTATACAGACGGCAGAACAATCAAAACCTGGTTTCTCCATAGATTTGCTTCCCACATGCTCCAGTTCCCCTCTTAAAGCTGTTTTCTCTTGTCTCTCTTGAATCTCTTCTTCCAGCTCTCCACACTACCAGCGGGGCCACGGGTAGCACTGCACCATGCTCAGCAGCAAGATATAGTTCTGCTGAGTCACTGGTCAACCAATGTATGTTTATCAGCCATATCATTGATCAAAAGATCCCATCTGTACCAGCAAAATTTGCAAGAACTTAGTGTATGATTTCTCTATTTCTCTTTCAGATCAGGCTGTTTGGCCAAAAAACTTGCAAAGAAACTACAAGAAACAAAGAGCAGATAATCTCACAAACCTCACAGCATTACAAAATCAAGCAGAAAAAGGCATTAAGTGTATTTTTTACTGCTAGGTTATGAACCTGTAGTCTGAAGTCACACACCCACAGTTTCCCCTAAATGAATTATAAGCTTTTTATTAGGAACACAGCACATGAAATCATGAGTGGAGACTTTCGGGGAAAAAAAAAACACCACCACGAAACCACAAAAATACACACACAATTCATTAAGAAGACTCATGGAAACCAGAAATATGATTGGAAAGCTCAGTTTTATTATAATGACATTCTAGACTACTTAGCAAGCAGTCACAGAGTTAAAAATAAGAGAATAAGATTTCTTAAAACTATACAATATATAACCTTTGTCTGAAGATACAGAAGATGGACATCTTGAAGGAGTAAGGCAGTCTAATCCTGGGTACTCTATTCAAACCAGTTACTAGCAACTAACCTGTACTTTAACCTAACCAGTCAATGACAGATTCACTGATACAGAACAACACTGTAAGAGCAGCAGCCAAACCCAGTTTCCAGGCTAGCAACTTCACACTGGTCAAAGGTGACAAGGCCAAGACCAGGAGCCACCGGCACAGCTGGATTCTCATGTATTGAGACCACGGATGAGATTCATTTGACCTGTCAATTAGAGTATTTTTGCAGACAAAAGAGTGGGGGGAAGGGAGCTGGCAGATGGATAAAGCTGGATTTCAAACACAAAGAAAGGGGATGATGTTGAAGTACTGAAGTAAATGCTATTGAAAATCTGAATGATTTATCTGTTTGACAAAGAGAAAGCACCACTCACAACATACCCTACTTTTGAATGTTTTTCATAGGAAAATTAAAGACAAAACAAAAAACAAAACGGCAAAACAACCCACAACACAGGCCAAGCAAGGAGAATATCCAGATATTTATTATTACGTACAAAAGGGTGGAAAACAAAGCATGATGCAGGACAGATGCCCAGGGAACACTGGATTTGCTGTGTGACTTTTTTCTGCTTACAGAACGTTCCATACTGTTGCCTAAGACAAGAAATGTACAGCAGATATTACGGGGATTTAAAGAGTTACTGAGTAGGTCTTTCCCTATTTACACACGACAGAACAAGCCAAGCTGCAACATTCAGACTTCAGAAAGTTTCATTATATGCAGGCACAGAGAAATCCCCACCCCCTGGGGAAAAAAAAGGTAGGCAGGCAGATCACTTTCATGCCTGGCATTCTCCAGACTCCTCATTCATACATTTTAGCTCCAGTGTGTGGACAAGACAAAAGAGGATGCTGCAGAGACTTCAATGACATCTAAATAAAGAGGTACAGTGGCAAACAGGCCACCTGCCACACTTCTCACCACAAGCACCATTCACCAAGTACTATATAAGGCTGGAGAACCGCAAAGAAAGAAGTGACAGATGCCCTTAAAGAGAGCAAGATGAATGAGAGAGGGGAAGAGACCCCTGGAAAACTACTTGTGCACTAATCTTGAAGGACACTCTTTCCAAGAATGGAGCTTCCTTGTTGAGGTAGCACAGCTGCAATATGCTTCAATTCATTACCATCAGCACCTCTTAAAATAACAACCTCCAAAACCCCATGCATTTTCAAATACAATACGGGGCTGTACAGTTCCATGTGATGAAACAGTGCTGAATCAAATTTCATATGGTAATAAGAGCAACTTTAGGAGAAATGAAATGTGATCTTTCCTGAAGTGTACTTCTGTACTGCCAAAAACCTGTCCACTTCTAATGATCAAAATCCATTTGCTCTTAAAGAGAAACGGTTTCATCGGCCACAAGTAGACTACAGTGGAATAGAAAGACATTGACATTTTTCTGGCCTAAAGAAGCAAAATTTGCCAAACAGGAGTTTTGCAAGGCTGTAGAGCTACCTTTAATAGGTTAACAAGCACATTCTTCACAACAAACAAACCTCACAAACTGGAAGATGTAGAGGTGGTTAGAAGCTTTTGTCTATTACTTTAGAACAAAATGTTATTAAAGTGCACCAAGGATTTCTCTACTTCCTAATCTTCTCTAAGGAAAACACTATCTTTGCAAAATCTGTCAACCAGGTGCAAGTTTTCTACATCCACAAGAGTGGAAAGTCTGGAATAGTGGTATCAAACTAACCTCACAGAACACACTATCAGTCCAATACTGTTGTGGTAATCTGCTCAGAAAAGTTCAGTGTGGGACAAAGATGGTACTCTGCTGATCAGCATGGAAAAGGTATCTCATACTAAGTAGAAAAGCCTCCTGTGTGTAGGAGATGTAGGGGAAAGTGATCAGGCTGCATTTCTCAAAATTGAAGTAAGACTGAAAGAGAAAATGATACTGATGAATGGACGAGATAAAGAAGAAAGGTGGCACTCCGTAAGTGCTACAGTTTTTTTCAGGTCTCATATAGTGGTGCTATACCACAATAAGTACAGTTTCACATGAACAGAACTCAACACGATTCTGCTTCTCAATGAAAAGTTTGCTGCAAGCATCAAGGCATGCACCAATCTGCAGAGAGAGGACCCACTTGGTACATCTCCCACCAGCTGCCATATAAAGAAAAGCTGTCATACAGCCATCAAGAAGAGTTCACAGATGACTGTCCTGTCTATGGCTGAGCACAGAAGGGAGAACTGAGGTGGAGAAAATCTTAAAATTCCTGAGCGCAAGCAGCAGACTTGACCCAATTCAGTACAGCCAAGAGGTCTGGTTTGCTTGCTCACCACTGCCAAGGAAAAGCTGTGTGCTGATTTGGGAGAGGCATGAGGAGGAGTAAACAAGCAAACAGTACTTTGTGACTTTGTACAGCATTCTGTTGCCTGGGCAGCAAACAACAGCAGCACTTCTGGTAAACAATCGTGTCCGTCAGGACAGAGGCTACCTGCTGACCTGTTCAGTGCCACGCAAGGCCCAAGAGTGTGCCAGGTAGAGGGTACAGATCATTTGTAATTTCCATGCTAATGTTCTTCCACTTCCACTTCCATGATAATGTTTAAAGAGTCTTTGAAGACTAAAACATTACCAGATGTCCAACAGCAACTGTCCACTGACAGCAAGTGTCAAGGAAACAAAGCCTTTATGATGCTGTCAACTAAAAGTTCTATAAACAGTGAGCTATTGATGAATAAAAGAAGGCCTTGTTCCTAATGAAGAGGATAGATTACCAGAGAAAAATTAACTTCCCCCCTCCATAGGACTCAGTGCATGAACTCAGGATTCATTCATTTTACTTCTGAGCTTTGTTCCCTCTCATTCCCCCTGAGAGGATAGGCTCACACAAACCTGAACTGCTACACAGGGACTAATACACAATTGAGAATTAAGGCATCAGTGCTGGGAAAAATTCATTGTAATGTTTTGCTGAAAGGCATCGTGGAAACGAAGCATTATTAGAATTGTACCCTATATGGCATGCCAAGACATGTCCAGATGTTATTTCTACAGTGGGACAAGAACTGAAACATTTTCTTCCTTCACTTTCTCTTGCCATGTTTCCCATACCAAAGAGATTTCATATCTGCTCTCCTCCCACGTGCCACAGGTATGATGATTCCTCAGCTAAAAAGCACTGTATTGACAGCAATCAGGTGGAAAGACTTTCCCCACATTTTGAAAGCATTGCCTCTCTTTCTCAACCACTAGTTCATAGAATCATAGAACAGCTTGGGTTGAAAGGGACCTTCAAGATCATCTGGTTCCAATGCCCCTACCATGGGTAGGGTTGCCATCCACTAGATCAGAAGGTCCAGGACCCATCAAGTCCAGCCTTGAATGTTTCCTGGGAGGAGACATCCACAACTTCTCTGGGCAGCCTGTGCTAGTGTCTCACCAGCCTCTGAGTGAAGAATTTCTTCCTAACATCTAACCTAAACCTCTCCTCTTTCAGTTTAAATCCAGCCCCCCGCCCTTGTCCTATCACTATCTACCCTACTCCTACTGAAACCTCTTCAGAATAGTGATTTTCAGACTTCATAAATCACCCCATCAAAGCGATGGTGGTTTTCCCCTAAGGCCACTTGCAATCTGAATTAATTTATGATTTTGTATCTTCAAAGTTTCAGTTTTGAAAAAAAAAAAAAAAGAAAGACTATTTTTCAAATACAGGTGCTTTGTCAAAAATCCCCAGCCTGTCTTCCAGCCAACTGTTTTGAAAAGCCTCAAATCAAAGTAAATGTCAAAAAGTTTGCAACTGCAATGGAAGGGTCATTTTGAAATATGTTATCAGACCGACTTTATGATTTAATTTAAGAAATTATTCTTTAAGTCCTTACTGTGGACAAAATACTTCAGAAGGCATAGTGAAGTTCACTGTTTCATTTTCAAATTTTCATTCTAATGGTGACTAACCAAGATGTTTCAGCAAAGCACATGACAAATTAACCAAATAAACTAATCTTATATTCATACCACCTTTACCTTAGAGACCCTTCAACCATAAGGAGATTCAGGGCAGTTTTCATAAATTGGTCCTCACTGGAAGAATTTCCAAGAAGACTCCTGATTTCCATCCCCACTGGGATTGACCAAGTAATGGTCTACTTCTCTAGGCAACACACCCGAAGTGTTGGTGACAGCCGTGTGATGTTCCAAAGTTTCCATGTTTACCTACACCATATATCTTCATATTATTTTTCAGACATTGCTAAGATATTATGAAACCCACAGAGTTCCCAAAGCTGCTGGCAGATTCATGCTTCACAACAGAAAGGAATTCACTTGGATTCTAATAGCTTGCCAGGGAACAGATGTACTCTACAGATACTCACCATGGTGAGGCATTCAGGCTTAAGAGTGAATTGCCATTCCTTAGCCTGTTGCAGACTGAGATGCATTGGTCAAGAGGGGTTGATGTGCTGCTCTATCCACTTTAAACTACTGCCATTTATCACACTAAGATCAAGGCTTAAAAGCACCTGCAGACTGCACATACCTCCTGAATACTCCATTCTCCTTGCATACTCTAAGAGCCCTTTGCATTTTGCCTCTCACACACTATATGCCATTTTGTACAGCTCCCTAAAGCATCACCTTATTCACATCCAGGCACTCTGTCTCCTATTCCCCTCCACAAGATACATACAGCCTCTTCCTCTTTAACTGAAAACCTGAGCTACAGTATTGATAAAAAACAAAGCACAACAAAAACAAGGATTCCACCTCCTTATCTCACTTTGAGCCACAGCTGACTGAGAAATACAGAACTTCAAGCTCTAGATTTCAAAGTATTCCTTTGAATGAAAGATGCCTACGTCTGATTCAGGTTTGAACTTAAAGCCCTACCAAAGGTTCCATCTACCCAAGCATTTATTTTTGAAGTTGCAGTGAAGTTCTCCCATCTGTCCCCACCTACCTTCTGCTGATTTGGTTAGTAAAGAAGCTCTGGTGCACCTGAGCTACATTCCTTTTAGAAGAAACTAAAGTAGAAGATGGCATCCAAGTGCACAGCAAAGGCACTCCAACTACTAACAGGTTCAAAACAATGAGTAGATATTTAAACAGCTTCAAATCATAGCAAAAAGTTCAGAGTACTGGAGGAAAAAAAGCCAGCTAATCAAAAGTAGCTCCCAAGGGTCCTCAGCTTCAGCTTTTGACCTCCTGTTTCTCTTCTTCAGAAATTTCACTCAAAATACTAAATTGATTCTTCTAGACAAGTGTGTCACTAAAGTTTTTGATAGACTCATCCAGTTTTTAAGCACGCACATTCATATATAAATGCTCCACTCAGTTCCAATAACACCAAAATTAGCCCAGAACCCCACATCACTTACCAAGCCATTGCAAGTGCTGATTGCTGCTGTTCCGCTCCCAGAACCTGGTTGCAATACTGAGCCAATAAAGTGGCAAGGAACTCCTGAGTGCATTGCAATCTTCGCACGACTATGGTTGCCACGTCTCCTCTCTACTATGTAGTTGTGGGAAAGGAATCCCATGTGGATAGTCAAGTTGAAAAACAGATCCTTCTCCTTGTGGTTAATTTTATAATATACCACATTCTCCTTTTTGCCGAGATCTCTCCTCTTTCTTGTGTTTGAGATGTGATGGTGTAAATTGAAAGAAACAAAATGCCCATTTGCATCTACTCTTGCTGGATCAACCACTTCGTATTCTTGCAGTGTCTTGATAAATTGCCCTGAAATGAATGCAGAGAAAGAAAAAAGAGGGAAAATGGGTAAGTGCAATCCGGTTCAGAGATCATGTGGTTTAAAGGAAAACTCAAGAGTGACAGCAGTGCACCAAGCCATCCTTCTGGCACAAGAGCAGACACTGTGTATCTTGCATACCCAGCACAAAAGGCTCTGATCAAGGAGATGATCTCCACACAGTCAGAAACCTGGCCACCTTAAGTAGGAGACAGAGCCTTACAAATCAGGAAAAATAAAGGAAAACACTACTAACTGGTTTGATGGGTTACAGGAATAGCAAGAACATCAGTAGCATCAGCTTTGGCTGATGCTGCAGCAGAGGAAGGAATTTTAAAGGGTTTGAAGGAAAATGGAGTAACTATACAATTTTGCACAAGGATTGCTAACCAGGATAAGACTGGACACCTTATCAGGATCTAGAAGAAGAAATAAGGAACAGAGGAGCAGAGGAAAGCATCATTGGCTTTCTTGTCCCCTGCTATGACACAGTACGGCTGTTTCTGACTTCTTGCTGTGGTATTTTGTTTGCTTTTTTAATTAGTTTATATCTTTAAAGTCCCAAACAAATAATAAAACTATGTAAAACATAATCACAAGAACTCGTGTCCTAAAGGAAGGATCTTCAGCTGGCATAACTGACTTCAGCCCAAGAAATCACAGGCTGGATATCAAAAAGAAACTGTGAGGATGAATGTTACTTCAATTCCTCCTTTCTCAGTCACTCATTCACAGAGTGATTACATCTCATTTATTAAGCTGATTAACAAACCAATTAACCTGCTCCATAAATTTCCAGAGCCATTTACTCCTGCCTAGGACTGCTAAGATAATCCTTCCAGACACACTTCTCTCTCTTTCAAAGCTTCATGGGTTAAATCATTCCTAGACAGATTATCTGTCTGAATTCATCGCCTTTGGAAAGGAAGGTATCTCCTTCATCCCCACTAACTGCAGCATGGGACATGACTGCTCGTATTTCCTTAGGCCATGTGCACTCAAGACGCATGCACTGAAACACCCCGAGTTGAAAACCAAAACCCACATGCATACACACACACAAAATGAAAAATACACACCAAACTTCTCGGCACATACATAAAACTATGAGGCAATATGGCCTTGACTCAGTAGCATCTTTTATTTCAGAAGCAAGCTTACCACTCTTCTTCACAACAGACAATACATTTTTTTAATGCAAGTCATACCAGTAGCCCACAGTGACTTTGTGCCTTCACAGGAAAAGCCACAGTAGTGGGCTCTTAATCTTCATAGCTGCAGGTCTCATGGATGGGGAGACTCACGCCTACAACAAATTCTGAGAGACGCCTCCTGCCCTTGTCTGCATCAGCACTGTGGGAAATGAGAGGCTGAAAACTCAACCCACACACTCCTGTCCGGAGTTTACACAGGCTGTTGATAGCATAGCAGGTGTCTGCTGCCTGACAATTTAGCAGAGGAAGCTACACTGGGGTCCCCCTCCCTTCATCACAGTCCAGTGCAAAGGAAGAATGGGCAACAGCAAGAGAGAAGAAATTCAAAAACACACCTTACCTGCAGAAACTGTTACAAAATTTCTGTGTGTTTTCCTCTATGTCTTATAGTGTGCAATCAAAGGAATGGTGAGTAGAGTGTCCTGGAAGATCAAGCTCCCATTTGCCTGCTTTTCAGCCCAGTTCACGGAACAATCACACAAAAGCCCCAAAGGAAAGTCTTAGTGATTTGACATCACTGGACAGTGTGACTCTGCTTGATGACTTGACCTTAATTTGTTGTGGTTAAACTGCTAAGCTCCATTCAAGACCAAAGGCTTGTGGTTTTGGACTTCAAATTATTTAAGGAAGTTCCTTATTTCATTGCTATAGTAATTAGTGTGCAAAGGTTAGGGTAATTTAGACATCATTAGAAAAACTAGAAATAATGCTTAAGCATCTGTTGACAACAGCGTTATCAAAGCAGAGAAGTCTAACTTCTGCACCCACTCTTTCAACGCTCATCTCTGAATGCTAGTCACTGGAGAGTGAAATTATGCTGAAATAATATTATACAATAATATAACCACAGAAATGAATTATTAAAAAGTCTGCAAAAGACCATAGGGAATAAGATTACAACACAATGAAGTTTAACAAGATGAGGAGAAAGATATTTCTGCAAGTAATCATTATCAGTGTTAGCAGAGGCAAACCTATCAATATTAGAACAATTTACTGAGCTCCATGCTACAGCTAACCACTCAAACTTTCTAGCTGGAGACAAGAGTCTTAAACAAAGACAGGAGACACAATTTTGATAATGCCCTTCTACTCTTCTGGGAAAGAATAGCAGTAAAAAGGAAGCAGCAACTGAGAGAATAACTTCACACATGCGGCCCGCACCTCAGAAGAATAAGGGCTGTAATTCTTCAATACTGACTTCCTCAAACTTCCTTCTTAATTCGCATTAAAGCATTACAGGCTCCTACAAAACTTACTGCCAGCAAAAATGAACAGAGGGAACCTGTTGCAGCACCACAGATTAGCCCCAGGGCTGGTACGCCCTCCTTCCCCTCCAGGGAAGCCTGCCTTGGAACCACAGTGCATGCAAGGGTGATTTCAGACAGACAGACTAACAAGCCCCAGGCCCATAGGACTTGCATAATGAATCTGAGAATTGATTAAGTCATTTGAGGAACCCTCCCTACAGACCCTGCCATTTCTGTGACTTGATAAACATCTGACAATACTTAAAACCACTGCTGCGTATTCCACTCTTGTGTGGACTTAAACTCACAACATGTGGCAGAGTACTGCCTATATTAAGAACTGCTGTACACAGAGCAGATTAACAGGGGAAAAAAAAAAAACAGTCATGGACTGTCACATGGGACAGAAAATGTACAATTTATTTTAGAGGGAAAATATGTTCTTCTGAAAGCATTCCTTTAAAATGTGACACATCATCACTTGCATTGACTCATCTTCATCTTTGCAGTCCATCCTCATCTGCCCCTCAGACCATACAATCCCCTGGGATAGCGTTGCTCATCTCTGGCAAGAGACTTCCTGAGCCAAACAAAGTCTCTGCATGCAGGAAATCCCCCTCCTGAGAAAAGATTCATCCTGGGAAACAGCAACCCACAGAGGCCTTGGTCATGTAGCAACATTATCCGTCTGATCAGTCACACCACGGATGTTGAGTGAACACACACACCTAACACTTAACCTAACACCTAACACTGCTGTTTCAGTCCTAGTTGTTGCATGCTTCACACTTACGTCTATCTGCACTCTGTCTTCCTCAGGAAAAGAATAACATTTTGAACTGTCCCCTTATGCAGAGTTTAATGAATCCCAGGATTCGGTGCCTATGAAATGAAGTTAATTCTGCATCCATTTCTAAATACCTGGGAAATAAACAGCTACCAAGTGCTAACACAGCTATCCCTGTCCTGTCTGAGGGACAGAAATAAAATGGTTGTATTTGATCAATCTAAGTGAATTCAACAGAAACTAACTTCAGGATAACTGTTGCTCAACTTCCAAAAAGTTTATTTAACAACCATTTCTTTCCAACATCTGTGAAGGACACAGAAGACTTTCTCTGTGCTCACACTCTTCTGCTGACAGCACCACAGGTGTTGATTCGATCAGGAAGACTTTCAGAAACAAAATTTTCTCCTACTCTTTCAAGACTTTGATGACTTGACAGTCTTCCAGCTAATGACTTTCCTCCCTTGGGAACTGCTTCTCTTAAATCTCCTTAAACTGGAAACAGTACAGAATTCCTAAGTTACGCTACCCCAGATGTCCAGCAGCTATGAATGGATACGGTAAAGTTAAGCCACCTGTGGAAGTCATAGGATGGACAGGGAGTGTTTGAGGAGAGGCTTCTCTAGCACACAAATACTCAGCCCTAACCTACTGTCGTCAGTGCACACAGAACCTTAGAATCATTAAGTCTGGAAAGACAGGTAGGATCACAAAGTCCAACCACCAACCCATCACCAGAATGCCCTCTAAACCACGTCCCCAAGCGCTGCATCTCCACAGTTTTCCAACATGCCCAGGAATGGTGACTCCATCACCTCCTGAGCAGCCTGTTATGAGGCAAAGACATCCAACCTGAACCCTCCCACACCTCCCTGGCACAACATGAGGCCATCACCTCTCATCCTACAGAAGACTTAGGGTGAAAGAGTTGGTATCTGGTGAGCCATAGGTGCAGGAAACTTGTATTCAGCCTCTCATGATAAGCCTTACCCTGCAAATGTTTGGCAGATGCAAATGTATGGGATTAATTCTTGGTTGCTTTTTTTTTTCTTTTTTTCTTTTTTTCTTTTCTTTTCTTTTTTTTTTTTTCCATCTGGAAGAGCAAAACTTCTGTGTCTTGTCCTAACAAAGCCAAGCTATATCCTGTTAACACCAATCCATGCTGCTGCAGTACAGAAGTGATAAAAATAATCAGAGAGTAAGCTCTTTCAGACTAGTAGTAAGAAATGACGCTGTTAATTAGGGAGATGATTCCTAACGAGAAACATGAACGAAACATGGGATGCAGCAATGCCTTTATCTACACAGCACAACTGAATGACTTCCAAAAAAAGCAACAGGGAGGCGCAGCTGTGCTTTACCGCTGTAAAAGTTTAATTCAAAGTCTCACGGCAGCCCCGGCAGCACCGCACGGGCAGCGCCCGGAGCTCACGCTCCGCGACAGCGCAGCGCCGACAGAACCACGGCGGGGGGTCGGAGCACGGCGGATTTCAGCCTCTCCTGCCTGGGTAATACCAGAAAAACAGCAAACCCGGAGCAAGGCTGCCCGGCGGGGAACCACCGGAGCCCGCCCCGGCCGCCTCCCTCCATCCCTCCTTCCCTCCGGAGCTCTCTCCGCCCGCGTCCCACCGACCTTGCCTTCCGTCGGGGAAGAGCGATGCGCCCGTCCCGCACAACAGCGCCGGGACGTGAAGGACGAGGAGCCAGAAGGAGCCGCTCGCCGCCCAGCTCGGCGGGACGCATGGCATGGTGCGGGAGGGGAGCGCTCAGCCGGGCCGCGGCATGGCCGGGCAGCGGCGGAGCGGCCTCCCGGCACCGCCCGCACTCCGGCGCCGCTCCCCAGAAGGGCTGCGCGAGGCCGTCCCGGTGTCTGATTTCTGCCGGCGGAGGAAGGAGGGCCGGGGGGAAGGGAGATGCTGACGGGTGCACCCCCCTCCCCGCTCCTCGGAGCCGCCGGGGTTCACGCGCCCGGAGCGAACCGGACCGGCGGCGGGCGGGGGCTGCCGGCCCCTCCGCCCGCCTCATGCAGCGGCGGCCGTGGGGAGGGCCGGCCCGCGCCAGACAGGCGGCACTCCCCGGTCTCCACTGAAAGGCCGTGGGAAGGAAGCAGTCCCTCATCCCCGCACCCGTAAGGCGGCCCTTCTCACAAGGACAAGAACTACGCCTAGCACGAAAGCGTTCGAAGCACGCCGATATGTAACGTGTTCCCCACCGGAGAGGCGATGCCTGAGAAGCTGGAAGATGCCTAAAGGCCACTGAGCACCTGGCACCTCAGCAGCCATGGGGCAGCCTCCGTTATAATTTCTCTCACAGTGGCTCTGGTGTTGCTCTGGTCCATCATGGTGAAGGCTTCTACTCACCTTAACATCTGTATTTTTAACTGGGTGCCCTCTACTCTTCACCAGTGATTACTAAATGCAGCCCCCGCCTCACCGAATCATGGAATGGTTTGGACTGGAAGGGAACTCAAAGATCTTCCTGATGCAATTTGTAGCAATATTGTTAAGCTTCGTAAGTCCCTTGGTGGATAACCACGTAGTTTGTTAAGACAATGGGAAGGGTCTGTGCTTTTGTGTTGAATAGATAACCGTGAAAAACTCATTGTACCAGGCAGACAGTGGAAGTTCTGTAAGCCTTTGTATCGAGTAGGTAAGGGAAGTTCTGCTTTGGATCTGTTAGTTGTGAAAGCAAGTATTGAATATGTATGTACCTCTGGGAAAACTTCTGAATGTGCGTATATAAACAGAAGACCTTTTGTGGAAGGTGTGCATGACAGGAGGAGCTCATCCTCCATGCATCCAGTGCTGAGAATAAAGAACGCCTGCTTTCTGACCCTCCAACTTGAGTCTTAGAGGGTTTCCTCATCAGCCAATTAGCAGCATCCACCCAGCCCCAACCCCTGCCGTGGGCTGCTTACCCCCACCAGCTCAGGCTGCCCAGGGCCCCGTCCAACCCAGCCTCGAGCACCTCCAGGGATGGGGCACCACAGCTCTCTGGGCAGCTGTGCCAGTGCCTCACCACCCTCTGAGGGAAGAATTTCTTCCTAGCGTCTAAAACAAATTTTCTCTTTTGGTTTAAAGCCACTCCTTCCTGTCTTATCACTATCAGTCTGTGTAAAAAGTCAGTCTCCCTCCTGCTTCTGAGCTTCCTTCAAGTACTGGAATTAACTTCACTTCCTAATGGCAGCATTTTGTCTCTGTCATGTAATTGTGAGCAATGCTGAGTTTTTCAGTAGCCCCCTGCTTAAAACTGACCATACCTCTTTTTCTTGGATCATTTCTTGTCTGTCAAGGCTTAACAACTCTAACTCCTCTGTTGAAAGTTACCCAGAGATGAAGATTCTTACTTAATTGCAAACACCTCTCAAACTCCGGAGGATAAAAAATGCAAGAAAGGGTTAAAAAACCAACGATTTCTAAATGAGTTAGATATGTGGCTTCAACAGAGCTTGAGCCATGATAGCTCTGAAAACAAAACACATTTGTGAAAGAGTAGCAGTGTTTTATTTATGAGTCATAATGTGCTCTCTTCTGGCTAATGGAATGTCAAATGGAATGGCACAGTTTGCAGAAGAGAGTGATTTTGTGTAATATTTGATATCCTAACACTTGCCAAAATAATTTTTCATTGGACCATATTTATTTAATACAGCATATTTTTACATGTGAGTCTTTCATGTTGGAGTGACAAGTTCCCTGATGCACTTGCCATTAGGATGTTTTTTAATATTCTAGTCACATACTGGGCACTGGACTGTTCTGTGACATTTGAAATGGTAGCCTATTTAGCTCTCTGTCAGCACATCACTGAAATTAATTTAAAGGAATGTGTGACCTGAAATCGATATGATGTCTTTAAAACTTAACGGTTAAAAAATTAAGTTAAATATTTCAAATAAATTGGAGAATAAGGACATGCCTGCAGTGAATGGAATTAAAGAACTAAAAGGAGCAGAACTGACTACAAGCGCTGGAAAGAAGGGTTGAAAGTTCAAGGGATGGGCATGTGTATAGAAACTCCTGGTTTGGAAAACTTCTTCAGTTCAGAACAGTCCTCTGTGTGAGGCATGTAACTGTTTGTTGGCTAAAATTTCCACTCATCTTTTTGTTTTCTGTATCTGGTATGAGGCAGCTAATACTTTGTGCAGGATCCCATCTTGGTTTCTGCAGCAGGAGGAGTTACTTCCCATTGCCCATAATTCTCTTGAGGCATGAGACGTTTTATCCTCCTGCTTTTTTCTTCCTCCAAAACCTCAGAGCTTGTACTGGCTTAACTCTCTCAACCTTGCATGCTTTCTTTTCTAATAGCTCTTCTCCAGACATGAGAGAAAGGGGAAAAAAAAAAGTCAGGAAATGATGAAGAAATGAAGCCTTAAGGAACTTAAGAGCGTTTGTGAGAATGTGGGTGTTTTGTTTTGATTACATTTTATATACATACACAACCAAAAATTATACAAGTAAAAGCCATACAGAATGGCAGAAAAGAACTGTGGGAATCTGATCTGAAACATCTATGACTTCCTGGGCTTTGTGCCAGCACTCATGTACACATACACTGGGTGTAATGTCAGAAAATACACTGGGGGACAATTGGATTCCAGCTTGCAAGCTGCTCTGGTGCTGGCTGACAGAGTACCGTACACTTAAAACGTGAAGTCATGGCACAAGTAGAAAGCACATTCATGCTGTGCAGACATACTGACATACCAGCTATTTCATGGAACTGTGTCTTCTCAGAACAGATTTGACTTAGGAGAGCATTTATGGGCTATGAAAACAAAAACCTACATATTAAACCATTTTGTCATTCACAAGAAAATAGAATCCCACGATAAAGAATTAATTTGTTGTCTCCCATTCCAAGAGAGTCATAACCTGAGGTTTTAGAACCTTTTGAGAAAGTAAGTGCTATTTTTTCATTTTTATAACTCAACTTCAGTTACAAAAAGAAAAAGAATACATCACAGCATCAGTTATATTCCTGTGACAGCAATGGTATTGTGGTCCAGTAACTGTACATTTATTGAAAGTAGGTCAGGAATGCCAAGGCATACAATCAAGGGGCACTGCCAAGTCACCCATCCCTGAACCCCCTTCAGTTTCCCTAAGTGGACCTCCAGACCTCAGGTAAAAGAAATGTGTGTATAGGATTTAATGCATTTGTGTAAATGTGTGTAGAGAGGTGGAAAAGCAGAGGTTGAAGAAAAGTGAGGCACAGCACCATGAACTACATGGTTTGACATCGAGGAGCTGCGAAAAGATGAAGTCCAGCTGAAGACATTGAGAATTAGAATCTCCTGCCATAAGTTTAGAGATCTAAAAGACATGTGACAAATGCTTGCTTGTCTGCTCCTCCTGTCAGCAGAGGGATGCCTCTGGGGGAAGGTACATCCTTATCTGTCTCGCACAAGGTGAAACATCATCTGGGCATGACTGCCTGTTAACTATACAGGCATCTTAAGAATCTGCTTGGACTAGAAATGTTAAGGAGATACATTACATGTGTTGTGGTGCGCCATGTTAAAGCAAGAAAGCATTAGCAGGGAAGCAAACTTTGAGGGAATGTCTCCAAATCCCAAGGGCTGGGAGAGTATGCTGAGTGCATCTGTGCATCTGCTGGCTCTTTTCAGAGACAAATTTAGATGGGAGTAAGTGATCACATTTTTAAAAAATAATCTTTTCCCCTCTTTCTCCTTTAGAGATGCAGTCTCCTAACATGGCTGATTTCTGGTAGCTGGAATAGAGACCATGTTGGATCTCCCACTTTCCATTTCAGTTCTACTCTAAATATTTCTGGAATTTCTTAAGTTAGTTACTCATGCAAAAAATATTTGCTTACATTCCACTTACGGTATGTCTGTGAGCAGATTCTAGTGATAGAATGAAACAAACTCTAAAGCAGTAAGTGGTTGCATTAAAAGAATTTGGGGGGAGGGGGTATTTACATTCAATTCCAGTGTTCAAATTTGGATTATTTGTAGTTGGGTAGATAATTTTCAAAATGATCACTTTGTTCATGTGCATTTAAAAGCACATTTGATCTTACTGTCTATATTAACGATTTAAAGCAAAATTGCGGGGCAGTAGGTCATTTTGAAATTAACATCTTTTTCTTTTTAATTAGTGCTATGGGAATGAGTTCTTAGCAACGTGCATAGAAATTAAATGAGGAGATGACACGGAAAAAAAAAATCATAAAAACCTCAAATATGAAGGGACCCACAAAGATCACTAAAATGTATATCTACATTCAAGCAGTATTTTCTGGAGAGTGTACCACATTCCATGAAGCCTACCAGTGATGTTTTCCTTCGGATAAAATGACTGTGTTATCTAACTGGGGTTTTGTAAAGAAAAGTTTGTTTATCTCTCACGTTGCCACAAGTGCCTTCCTGTGGAGGATACACACCAAACTGTACCAAATATTCATCATCAGGACAAGGATAGTAAAGCCATAAAATGCAGTTCTAAATGTAACAGTTGACTATCTGAGAGTAGTCAAAAGAATGAGAGCTCAGCCACGATCTCATAAAAGGCCAAGAGGAGACTATATAGGTTCTAGAAATTAGAAAGGACAAAAATAAATAAATGTTAAATATTCTTTCATTTTTCCTATTTCTGTTTCTGCCTCCCTCACAAATATATACATATATATATATATATCAGCAAAAAGAAAATGCTGTTAAAAGAAACAGAACAGAATCCTATGGAAAGAATGCAACACTTAAGAATAGTGTCAAGTCAGTCTAAGTAATGCATGAAGAACCCTTTTTAATGAAACGCATTTAAGGCCTTTAGTACTACTACTTACAAAGGAAAGACCATACTACTGGTCTTTCCTTTGGAATGTAGAATAGAAAACAAACAAACAAACAAACAAACAAACAAACCTATTTTGCTGCCTCAACAGTGCCCTGAGAAACAGTCCCACTTATGATGTTTCTGTAGTTGAAATAATTATACGTTCAATAATACAAAAATATACTTTCGGCTACAAACAAGGAAGCAAGCAAACAAAAACAACAAACTTTCATTCTGAAAACAAAGCCCCACCTCCCTCTGCCAAGACACTCCAGAATTGCATACAGCCGGTTCAGACGCTGCTGTAGTCATAGCCAATCCTTCATTTTTGGAAGAGGTTTGTCAAGCAAGTGAAAAAAATTGTATAGATCTTTCAGGGTATACTGTAAGAAAATCACCATTTTCAGCAAATGTTTATGTGGCATATTTATCTAAAACACTCCTGAAGGTTGTTTTAGAGGCAGTTACAGGGGCACATTTACACTGTGTCACATTCACCCTGGCACAATAGAGTTGAACCCAAGGAGCAGTTGCCACTGCAACTCTCTGATGACAGCCTTCTACATTTGCTGTGTGGATTGATGCTACCTGAAAACAAGTGGAGATAGCCCAGGGGTTACTTCAGCGCAGTCATACAAATGCCAAAAGCCTCACGCAAAGATCTAAACTATCTGAGAGTTCAGAAGTAAGCAGATCAGCCACTTTTACTGCAGTCATCAGAATACTCCTTGGAAGCCCAACAAGTTTGTTAGGGTTTTCAGAAAGATAGATTCAGTAAAACCAGTTGCACCAACAGTTTGATAGAGGGAAGACTCTAGAAAGTCGTGTGCTGGTGACAAGTCTTGGCAACATTACTGCACTGACATGGAGCAAGTAGAAGGTAGCTTTCCCCAAAATAAAAAACATCAGATAATGTGAATGGTGAATTTTGCAACACTTCTTCAAAAGATCAGATGACATTTTATACATCTTCCAGCTACAGACATGTCCTGATGATGTGACAAATGAATTATTCAGTGAATATTTCTTTGACTATTCACCTAACTGTATCAAGTTCCTTTAACTGCCTTTAAAACTCCTCTTTGGTAAAGAATGATGAAAGAAAAAGACAAACCATTTGAAGCTACAGAGAAATCTGTCTGGTGGTCAGAATGTGAGCAGAAGACCTGGGCAAGTACCTTGCACTCGCATTCCTGAGCCCAAAATCCAGTATCAATATTCTCATCAGGTACCTCCGTTCTCACTCTGTAGCTTTTTCTGTGTGGATGACAAAAAGCAATGTATTTTCAGCTATGGTTTCTCTCCACTTCTTGCTGTCATTTTTTTCATTCCAGTACCGACGTATTTAGCATAGCAAGCGATCTAGAGGCTAAACCTCCCCAGAGCATTACAGTTAATTACAGAGCTAATTCCACTAAGTTATTCCTTCGTTATGTGCAATACAGTTGATGCATAGTACTTCAAGATTACTCACATTCTCTGTCAGCATTTCCATTAACAGGCTGATACTTTCACAAGTTCACCACAGATGTAAAACAGAGTGAAAAGTGGACCACTTGCAACAAGTGGCACACACACATTAGTTATCTTTGCCAGAATTTCAGTAAGATAAATCTCCGTTGAGACTACAGAGAAGGAGTTCACCTGGTAAATCTTTATAGATGTGTGTGTATACGAACTGTGTGTAAGATCTATTTCCTTTTCAAAACGTACACTAATTTTTCTCCGTTTAACATGGGAAGAGGAAGAGGAAAGCCCGGATTCCACTCCTCACCTGTTGCTTTCCATTCTGCTGCGGGGAGCCGCCTCCAGGCGCGGTGCCGCGCAGAGGGGGGTCCCGAAGCCTCCGAGCTCCGGGACCGGGCACAGCCGCCGCCGGTGCGCCGGGGCCCCCTGCGGGCGGGCGGCTGCCGGAGCTGCTGACAGTGCGGACTCAGCCCCTAGTCGGGGCTCCGCTAAGAGCAGCGATAGCTGCTCTGTGATTCCCCCAGAGCTGGAAAAGTGCTGGAAAGACTCGAGCGAACGGCACGGAACGGCGTCGGGGGCGGGTCGGGGATGGTTAGGAAAAGATTCTGCCCCAGAGGGAGGTGGGAATGGAACAGGCTGCCCAGTGCAGTGGGCACAGCCCCGGGCTGACGGAACTGAAGGGCTGTTTGGACACCGCTTTCAGACATAAGGTTCGCTTTTTGGGTGGTGCTGTGTGGAGCTAGGGGTTGGACTCAGTCATCCCTGTGCGTCCCTTCCACCTCGGAACGTCCCGTGGCTCTGTGAATTGTGTGTCCCTGCGCTGTATGCAGAATTTCCTCGGACGGAAGGGAGCTGCCAAGCAAAGCTCCGCGGACGGCTGTAGAAAGACAGGGCTGCTCTCCGGAACGTAAAACACCGGCCAGACTCTATTTTTTTTTTTTTTTTTTTTAGGAGACGGAGGGAGAGGAGGCTGAGCATCGCTTTGCCATGAGTAGCTGCCGACGCGCACTCCCGACTCCACGGCCGTCTCAGCGCGGGACAGCGGAACGGAAGGAACTCCCTAAAAAACAAGAGCTGGAGCCGTGCGACCACCTCTGCCTGGCCAGGATTGGAACAGAGAGCAGGAGGGGTTGATACGGGGGCGCGGCCGCAGCACTCAGCACCCGGGAGAGCTCCGCCGCCGCCGCCGCGCATGCCCCGGCCCCGCGAGGGCGGATATAAGCGTAGCCGCCGCACCGCCCCACCGAGCGGCACAGCCGCTGCCCGTCGTGCTCCGACGGTTCGCGCACCGGCGCTGGAGGAAGCGGAGCTTCCGCCTCCCCCCCGAGCATGGGATGGATGAGCTCTGCGAGAGCGGCTCCTGCTCGGCAGCCACTGGCATGAAAGAGGGAGCGGATCAGGAACCCTGGGACACACCGCTGGGTTTGCTGGAGGACAGCCAGATGGGTAACAAGAGCAACGTGTCCTTCCTGCAGCTCTTCAAGAACCTCAACTTGGAGCGAGCCGATGGGATGCAAGGAGACAGCTCCGACGTGCTGCGAATTGTCATCTCCCTGGTGTATTCCGTGGTGTGTGCCCTGGGACTGGTGGGCAACCTGCTGGTGCTCTACCTGATGAAAAGCAAGCAAGGCTGGAGGAAGTCCTCTATCAACCTCTTTGTGACCAGCCTGGCAGTGACTGACTTTCAGTTTGTGCTGACCTTACCCTTCTGGGCTGTGGAGAATGCACTGGATTTCAACTGGCTCTTCGGCAAAGCTATGTGTAAGATTGTCTCCTATGTGACAGCCATGAACATGTATGCCAGTGTCTTCTTCCTCACTGCCATGAGTGTAGCTCGATATCGCTCTGTGGCTTCAGCCTTGAAGAACCAGGGGCGAGGTGACCCACTGGGAGGCTGCTGCTCCACCAAGTGGCTTTGTGCGCTCATCTGGCTGTTGGCAATCGTGGCTTCTCTGCCCCAAGCTATTTTCTCCACCACTGCCACCGTCTTTGATGATGTCCTCTGCCTTGTCAAGTTCCCTGAGGGCCAAGGCAGCAATGCACAGTTCTGGCTGGGTCTGTACCAAACCCAAAAAGTGCTGCTGGGCTTCGTGCTGCCTCTGGCCATCATCAGCCTCTGCTACTTGCTCCTGGTGCGCTTCATCAGTGAGAAGCATGTTGGCAGCACCTGCAGTGGTCCCAGCACCAAGCGCCGCTCTAAAGTGACTAAGTCAGTGTCCATCGTGGTGTTGTCATTCTTCTTGTGCTGGCTGCCCAACCAAGCACTCACAACGTGGGGTATCCTCATCAAGCTCAATGTGGTACACTTCAGTGCTGAGTATTTCCTCTCCCAGGTGTACCTCTTCCCCATCAGCGTGTGCCTGGCACACTCCAACAGCTGCCTCAACCCCATCCTCTACTGCCTGATGCGCAGGGAGTTCCGCAAGGCGCTGAAGAGCCTCCTCTGGAGGATCACCTCTCCTTCTCTCACCACCATGCGTCCTTTCACCGACACCACCAAGCCAGAGCAGGAAGAGCAAGCCCTGCACGCCTTGGTGCCTGTCCACCCTGTTGCACCTCCTGCACCTGCAGCTGCAGCTGCAGCTGTCCAGCCAGAGCTGGCTTACTACCCACCTGGGGTGGTGGTGTACAGCAGCCGATGTGACATGCTGCCTACTGCCTCCGGGGAGCAACACTACTGAGATGGCTGTGGGGGTGGGACTGGGAGGGGGTTCTGTGCAGGATGTGGCCCTGGGACATTGAATGCCTGTTACGAACAAGGGGAGGTGAGATGGGTGAATGAGGGTGGGAGAAGCTCTTCTGGAGTTGTCTGCTCTTGGAAGCTGTGTGATGAAAATTATCTTGAAAGTGTGCCCCAGAATGGAGAACAAGAGGAGGAAGGAACACTGTGGTGTGCTAGGGATCAGGGGGTTTCTGAGAGATGCTTTCCAGTACTTGCTCCTGTCCTGGCTTCTGCTGGAGCTCCAGCTGTGGGCTCAGCCAGCAAGGGTGAGGCTGGTTGGGGTGAAGCAAGACATTTCCCACAGCATCTTGGCATGAGCATGAAGGGGCCAGGACAAGCAGGTACAGGGCTCCTGCTTGTTCAGGCTCAGCTCTTCTCTCCCTTCCCAGGGACCAACAAGGGGGGGACAAAGAGCACTGTGCTCATCTCTGGATCCTTGCAGGATCTGCTTTTCCAGCTTCCTCATCCCTTCTGCTGCTACCAGCATACGGAGCAGGAAAACAGATCCTGGACAGCCAAGGAGAAAGCCTGGGACAGGACTTGCAGCTTCACAAAGAGGGGATCCTTTGGTTGGGTTTGAAGGGAGGAGAGTTGCACCCTACCACCTCCTAGCATTGTGCTCCCCAGCCCTGCTGAAGTGGGAAACCCACAGCCCCCAGTTCTGAGGCAGAAGTCTGTCCAGGCACATGGAAACTGCAGGTTCTGCTCTGTACCTCAGACTGTTGGGCAGTTCATTCCAGGAGATCAGCACAATTGTAAATAAAGGAGAAAAAGGGGAAAAAAATGAGATTATATCTACTTCAAACTGTTTGCTCCAGGATACTTCTTATTTCAGCTAAAACCAACTATATAGTTTTGTGTTTGTAAAGGATCTGCACTGATATTTGTCAGAGTTTCAGTTAACTCAATCTCAAATCCTAAGCTGTGAGAAGCCCAAGAAGCTGCAGTTCAGCACCCCAGAGAAGGGCAGAGACTTCCTGTCCCATCTGGTGCTCCAAAGAAACAGCTGGGGAATAATTTGGGATTGATCTGAAATGAACTTGTAAAGGCATGAAAAAAAAAGTACAATTCCAAGCTGTGAAACTTCTTATGTTAAGGTCGTATATTTTCTATCTTTATTTTATTTTTAGTATGGTGAAAGATTTTAAAAGGAAAGGTCAAAGTTGTTTTGTTTTGCTCCTTTTTAGAGGACGGAGAACATAATTGTTTTTATTGTTTTTAGGTTTTTTTTTTTGGTGTTGATTAATATCCAAAACTGCAAATGGGTTGAATATATGAACACAATATTAAAGAAAAAAACAACCCTCTCTGTTTCCACCTTCCTCCCCTGTGGTGTAACTCCAATGTGTACTTGACTCTGTGAGGGGGGAAGCATTTCTACAGAGGGTTGTTTGTCACCTCTAAGCACAGATACAGAGCAAACTCACTATTTCTGTTTGGAGAAAAGTGCAATGCCTTTAGTAGCAGTTATGCCTTGCAGAATCCTTTAGGTTTGCTGTAAGTGTCAGTAACTCCTGTTGTAAAATTCCAGTTTGTTCTTGAAGCAGCTGGTTCTGCTTCTTGCAACGAGACACTGTACTTTAATTCAAGTCAGCAGAGACTTTTGCTGAAGCCTTGGTTGCTTCTAGTGGGGAAGATGCTGAGATTTGGAAGGAGCCTGGAGAACAGCAGAAGCAAGCTGGCAGCTGATGAATGTATCTACAAAGATGCAAAAACTCTGGAAAAAAATACAAACAAACAAAAAGATAGATATCTGCAGAAGATCTGGAGCATTTAAGTACTGTACAAGAATCGCTCTAAGTTCCTAAATGCTGACTTGGATGCCAGTTGAAGTCTGTAGGTACTTAAAATTTAACTGGAAAATTTTTTGTGCCTAAAGTCTACTTCTGAGCATGCCTGAATCTACTTAAGTTTGTAGCATTGTTTATGTTTCATGGGGATCCTGCACTCAGGACTGGCTGCTGTGTGCACCATAAGCCATGGAGGCAGTTCTGCACCCTGACACAGAACACCCTTTACCAGGCCACACAAAGTGAAGAGGGGATGTAAGCTTAACTGATTCTCCCTGTCCCTTAGTCTAGATGTATTTCTCCTATCCTGTCTTTAATGCATGTGCAGATTATGCTCTTTCCCCTTGCCTTTTTGAGAACTGCATTAGTGGGTAGAGCTCTTGTCCACAGTATAGGAAATGCTGCTTTCCACCTTTCATATTCCTGGGAATGAGTGAAACCCTGGGCTTCTCTCTGGACATGCTTGAATCCTCTGGCTTGAAAGTTTCCTGTTGCATGAGATGCCCACTGTTACAGGGTCAGAAAGGGAATGCAAACCACTGACTGACACTTTGCAGCATAATGGCAAGGGCATGAGCCCTAGAGAGGAAGTTTTTTTTTCTCTTGTAGAAATAAAAACGGAAGGGAAATTGGATCCAGGCCTGAATTCTAGGTTTCACCTTCTCAAGGATAATGACTAACTAGCTGACTGATTGCATGCTTGTCCTTGCTTCCAGGTCCTGGCTCAGTTAATGTTTCAGTGCTGTACATGATGAGGTGGCTTCTGCAGACTGAGAGCTTTCTGGTCCTACAAATCCAGTAGTCTAATGTGTCAATAGGTTTGTAAGAAATGCAGTTGGGTTATGTACATTCTAGGGAGAAAGCCCTAATACTTGTGCTAGCAGATAGTAACAGTGTTGTGTGAGGAAAAGAATGCCATGAACACCTTAATCCAGAGTTCAGATGGGCCTGAACATACTTCTGTAAGACAGGAGCAAGTACCTGAGTGAAGTGGAGAATTGGACCTTGAAGCCACATCATTTTCTTGGTGTTTGCTATTGAACAACGTAGCTTCCTGTGTGGCTTGCTGCATCTGTAGTTGCTGTTCTCAGATGCTTTAATGATCTCGTGAACTGCATAGAAAGCTATCAAAATATCTAAAGCATAGCTTTGAATTTCAGTAGGTGGTGAATTGCTTAAAAGAAATCCTCTGTGGTGATCAGCATGACAAAACTCGTGTTTTTGTGGATGTCAGTGTACACACAGTTTTATGGCAGCAAAATAGCACATAGTTCAGGACAACCCACGGTTAGTACAGAATCCTAGCAAGATTTGGTGATCAGAGAAAGTCTCAGATGTCTGACCACTGAAGATACAAAACTCTTTTGTATGGGATATCACTCAAATAAGAAAGTGTTCTGGGTGTGATGAGAGGGACCTGACTATTTCTTTGAAGGTCACCTGTCTTTTAAGCCACTAGGTCTAAGTCACACATATGGTATTTGAAAGAGACACAACCTGCCCACAACTGGTCAAATGTTGGTTTGTTCCTGACCTGCAGTTCCAGCTACATAGTTGGCCAGCACGCACAAGCAGAGTGGTTTTGTTCCTCATGTGTTGTGAATTGTAACTATCTGAACATGAAATCTGGGCTCTGTTGTGCAGGCAGTGGTGCCAACCTGCATGCTTTAAATGCTTGATGTGCACACAGTGCTGGAAATGTGACCACAGCAGAAGTTCTTTGTAGCTCCAGCTTTGTGACTGTATGGTATAGTGAGTTGTCCTAAGTAAGCAGTAAATACAACACTCTTCAAGAACACTCTTGTTCCTTCCAAATGTTTGTGTTTTCATTTGTAACAATCAGAATTTCGTGGACTGAAATAAACGCAGCTGAAATAAACAAAAAAGAGTTCTTTAAGAGGTTTTTGCGATGCATCTTGTCCTATTAGAGATTCCCCTCGGGATGCTGGTGGAGAGGAGCATGTTGCTAAGGAACGATAGGAACCCAAAGGTGCAGACTGACACCTAGCGACAGCCTGCAAGATCCTGAAGAGCCCAGATACTCTGATCAGATACCGACTTCGGTCGCTTAAAGACTTAAATATCCACTCTCCTAGCTCCCGCATGTAATGAACCGAGCTCTTAAAATGTTAACAACCTCAAAATGAATTTCCAGGTCTCCCTTTGAAATGCCTCTTCAGTATAAATATTATGTCACTTTCCCTTTGAATTATTTTTGCCCTAACTTTAGCAGTTTAAAACATGAAGCCATCCAGAGGGACCTGGACAGGCTGGAGAAGTGGGCCCATGAAAACATAATGACATTCAATAAGGCCGAGTGCAGGGTGCTGCATACGGGTCAGGGCAATCCCAGGTATTTATACAAACTGGGGGAAGATCTCCTTGAGAGCAGCCCTGCGGAGAAGGACTTGGGGGTCCTGGTAGATGAGGAGATAGACGTGAGCCAGCAGTGTGCACTTGCAGCCCGGAAGGCCAACTCTGTTCTGGGCTGCATTAAAAAAAGGGGTGGCCAGCAGGGAGAGGGAAATGATTGTGCCCCTCTACTCAGCTCTTGTGAGGCTCCATCTGGAGTACTGCATCCAGGCCTGGGGCACCTGGGGCCCCCAGCACAGGAAGGATGTGGAGTTCTTCGAGCGGGTCCAGAGGAAGGCCACTAAGATGATCAGAGGGCTGGAGCACCTCTCCTGTGAGGAAAGGTTGAGGGAACTGGGCTTGTTTAGCTTGGAAAAGAGCAGGCTCATTGTGGGGATACCTCATTGCGGCCTTCCAGTACTTGAAGGGAGCATATAAACAGGAAGGGGAATGGCTGTTTATGAGGGTGGATAGTGGTAGGACAAGGGGGAATGGTTTTAAACTGGGACAGGGGAGATTTAGGTTGGATATTGGGAAGAAGTTTTTCACTCAGAGGGTGGTGATGCACTGGAACAGGTTGCCCAAGGAGGTTGTGGATGCCCCATCCCTGGTGGTATTCAAGGCCAGGCTGGATGTGGCTCTGGACAGCCTGGTCTGGTAGTTGGCAACCGCACACATAGGAGGGGGTTGAAACTAGATGATCATTATGGTCCTTTTCAACCCAGGTCATTCTATGATTCTATGAAAACCCATTCATTTCCATTCACTGACTCTTTCTTTAGAATTTTATTATTTAGTTGAGTGCCTACACAGAAAGCTTTGGTCCAGTGGGTATACATGAGCTTGGGCAGTCATCAGTGCAAACGCAGTGCAGCTCAAGGACATCAGATTGTCAGCCTGGATCTGTAATTTCAGTGAGGGTTATTTCACTCTTGCTTCAGAAGAAAATTCTGATTGAGGTGTACAGAAGAAGGATATTGAAAATACCTTTCTTTAACATGACTATTTAGCTATAAGGGCTTCTTCCAGACGCAGCCTCGGCATCAGCCACTGCAGTAGAGGTTGAGACAAAGCCTACAAGAAAGGGCTGGCAGTCAGTTAACTAATTCCTTTGGTAAAGCATAGCTACTAACATGCCCTAGACATCTTCCCTAGTTGCAGGGACTTTTCCTTCTTAGAATAGGCACTTTCAACTCCAAATGAACTTGCACATCTGTGCAGGTTTCTCAAGCTTCTATTTGTGCATAGCCTTAGAGTCATTCCAAAAAACCTTAACTGTAAAACATAGACTCATGAGATGCCGGAGTAAACTGAGGGGAAAAAAAAAAGTCCCCTCTAAAACAAAACCAATCAAACAAAAAGCCAAAACAACAACAAAAACACCTATAACAAAAACAATCCAAAATGGAAACAGACAAAAACTAACTGGAGACAGAAAAGGTTTTATTTTTAGTTTTATTATGCAAGCTTTGGCCTGTACTCCTAGGGAGTGCTAAAAGAAAGTTAAAGTGACCTACAGCAGAATGTCCACGCTGGGAAACAGCAAAATAAAGTAGTTCATTCAGATAGAAACTGTTTTCCTCACTCACCTATTTACTGTGAAAATAAGGTAGTTTTTCTCTGTGGGATCTGTGTTGTTCCTTGCTCAAGCCAACACTCATTGCACAATGATAAAGTTAACTGCTCAACATTGACTTCTAGTGCCAGTGTTCAACTAAGCTTTCTATTTTTGTTCAGAAGTCATCCTAACCTCACGCTGAATGAAATTGAAATCCTGTGGAAAAATAACTCCTCACTACATTTATGAAAAAGTTTCTGATCAGCTCAGACAAAAAATGAAAATCAAATTCCTCCAATTTCCCTTTCAGGCCAAAGGCTGAAGCTGAGATAATAAAGTTGCCAGTAATTTATATCTACCAACAATTAGTTCTGAGTTAAAATGATAGGGAAATCACATCTGATCCACCTGATAATCCTCTGTGAATATACCACTGGTTTGGTGGGTGAGAGGAGATCAGCAGGTGTTGATTATCTCAACCTCGATAAGGCTTTTGATGCTCTTTCACGTGCCATTTCATAAAATCAGTCATAGGGGCTGGGGTGGATTTCTGGAGATCATCAAGTCTAACACTTGCTAAGGCAGGTTTCCTACAGAACATTGCACAGGAAAGCGTGCAGGGTTTATAAAAATATTTTAATAGAAGGAGACTCCACAACATCTCTGAGCAGCCTGTTCCAGTGCTCTGTCACCTTCAAAATCAAGATCTTTTTCATCTTCATATGGAACTTTCAGTCTTCCAGTTTTTTCTGCTGCTCCTTTTTGTGTTTCTGGGTGCCACTGAAAAAAACCCTGACTCATCTACTTGATACCTACCCTTTAGATACATATAAGAGTTGGTAAGGTTCCTTCTCAGACTGTTCCAAGTTGAATAGTCTCAGGTCTTTCATCCTGTCCTCATAAAAGTGAAGATCCAGGTCCCTAATCACTTTTGTAGCCCTCCACTCTCTGATGAAGATGTTAAACAAAACTGGACTCAATACTTACGCCTGGGAAACAACAGTTACAGGCCTCCAGGTAGACTCTGTACCAGTGATCACAACTCTGAGCTCTTCCAGTCAGGTAGCTCTCAATCCACTACCCTATCCACTCATCTATCCCACACTTCCAAAACCTACCTATGAGGATATTATGGCAAAAAATGGCAAAAACTTTGCTGAAGTCAAAGTACATAATATCCACTACTCACCCCTCATTTACTCAGTTTGGACATCCTAGAAGGCTACTAGGTTGATCAAGCACGATTTCCCTTGGTGAATCCATGTGGACTACTCCTGATAACCTTCTTTTCACGACACCCAGAGTAAGCGATTCCATCACATTCCCATAGATGGCTGACTGGCCTGTGGTTTCCTGGGTTCTCCTTCTTGCCCTTTCTGAAGACTGGAGTAACTTTGGCTTTCCTTCAGTCTTTTGATACCTCTTCTCTTCTCCATGACCTTCCATAGAACAGCTGATAAAGTATGGACTAGGTAAGTGGAAAGTGAGGTGGAAAGAGAGCTGGATTGAAACTGGCTGAATTGCTGGGCCTAAAGAGTTGCTATCAGCAGCATGAAGATCACTTAGAGATCAGTGACCAGAAGGGTATGTGAGGTCAAAACTGCAACCAATCCTGTTCAAGACATTACTAATGATCTAACCATGGAACAGAATGTATCCCAACAAATCATTCAAAAGTTGGAGTGGCTGATAGACCAGAACATTTTGCCACCACCATTCATAGGAACCTAAGTAGGCTGAAGAAATGGGATGACAATAACTTCAAACAAAGAAACTGCAAAGTCCTGCATCTGAAAATGGACAGTGTACACACAGCAGTCAGGATGGGGCTGAGTGGTGGAGAAACAGGCTGACAGAAAAGAACTTGTTTGTTGGACAAGTTGAATATGGGTCAGCAAGGTGCTCTTGCAGCAAAGAAAACCAACAGCTTTCTAGTTAGAGCATCACTAGCAGGTCAGGGGGGATGATCCCCCCTCTGCTCAGCTCTGATGAAGCCACATGAGAAGTGCTGTATCCAGTTTTGTGCTCCCCAGTACAAGAGAGAGAGAGACTTACTGGAGGTAATTCAGTGAGGGACCATGAAGATGACCGAGGACGTGGAGTATCTGACATGCAAGGAGAGGCTGAGAGAGCTGGGACTGGTTAGCCTGGACCTGAGTGTACTCAGGATGATCTTATCAATATGTGTAAATACCTGCTGGGGCCAGGGGGTGGAGGAAAAGAAGACAAACCCAGACTTCTCAGTGTTATTCAGGGAAGGGACAACAGGCAATAGGCATAAAAAGGAATTCAGTAAATAAGAGTGCAGAGTCTCCATCTTTGGAGGTACTCAGAACATGACTGACCACATTCTTGATCAGCCTATTTTATCTGACTGTGCACTGAGCAGCAGCACTGGACTGAGTGATCTCTGTCAGCAACCCCGACCATGTTGTGATCCTGTGGGGTTCTATGATGGTAAGTTGTTGCTAATACTTCTTTGTTCCAGTAAAATAAAGTAAATATACATCTGTATTACTTGACATTTATTCTGAAAAACCTCTAAAAATTTCATTTTCTGTAGTAAAATCCCTTTCTATATTTCAAATAAACTCACGTTATGCATTTATAGTAATAAACACCTAGACTTCAAAGCTGTTTGTACTGTTTTCTACTTCCACTGAAACAGCTCAGAGGGTGAAGAGAAAATATAACGTACTTTTCATTTCATCAAAAGACATTTCCTACTGAGCTCCAGTACCTTTTTTATGGATAGTGATACACATATATGGTAGAGTACTCTTTATGAACTGAAGGAAGCAGGAATCCTACTGCTCTGAGGATGTAGGTGGGGTATCAAATAATTGCTGAACCTGTGCAGCCAGCCATAAATAATGGAAGTACCTTGTTTGAATTCAAGATCAGGGAATACATTTTCAGAGATCATAGAATCGTATGATGGCTTGGGTTGGAAGGGAACTTTTAGCCCACCCAGTTCCAATAGCCTGCCGTGGGCTGGTTGCCCCCAGCTATGGCTGTCCAGGGCCCCATTCAACCTGGCCTTGAGCACCTCCAGGGATGGGGCACCACAGCTCTCTGGGCAGCAGTGTCAGTGCCTCACCGCCCTCTGAGCCAAGAGTTTCTTCCTAAAATCTAACCTGTATCTCTCCTCTTTTAATTAAAACCATTCCCTCTTGTCCTGTGTCTGTGTCCTGTGTCCTGTCACTGTCTGCCTGTGTAGAAAGTCAATCCCTTCCTACTTGAAAGCGACCTTTAAGTATTGGAAGGATGCAATGATTTTTTCCTGGAGCCTTCTCTTCTCCAGTCTGAGCACTCCCGTCTCCCTCAGCCTTTCTTCATAAGAGAGGCACTCTAAACATCTGACCATCTTCACAACCCTCCTCTGGACCCGATCCAACAGCTCCAATGTCCTTGTGCTGGGGACCCCAGACCCAGGTGCAGTACTGCAGCTGGGACAGTACAATTCCCTCCCTGTCTCTGCTGCCATCCCTCTGTTGATGTGGCCCAAGATACCGTAGGCCTCCTGGGCTGCAAGCACACACTGCTGGCTTATGTCCTGGTTTTTGTTCATCAGGATGCCCAAGTCCTTCTCCACAGGGCTGTTCTCAATGGGCTCTTCTCCCTCTCCACACTCATCTCTGGGACTGCACCAACTGTCATGCAACACTTTGCATTTGGCCACGTTGAACCTCATTAGGTTCACATGGGCTCAGTCCTGTCCAAGTCCCTTTGGATGGCATCCCTTCCTTCTGTCGTATCAACTGCACCACATGGCTTGGTGTCATCAGCAAACATGCTGAGGGTGCACTCCATGCCACTGTCTCAGATGTAGACTGAAATCTTGGATTTCGAGTGCAAAAAAATCAAATAATACAAAAGGAATTTAAAGACACTGCTCAGAAAGGAACAACATTCTTTGATAAGGTGTCATCTCTCTCTCACAGACAACGTAGCTTTAACAACTGTTTTACTGTCAGTGTTACAGCAATCAGTATTTCTTAAAGTCCTAGCTATTGGGATTAGGTATTATGTTGGAATATCAGCACTTATTTAAAAAGGAATTGTTTTAGCTCTCCTTAAAATCCCTGGAATCCCATAGCTTGCAAATTGTATTTCAAGAAGGTCTTTCTTGCATGAAAATGATGAACAAATAAATAAACAAACAAAACTCAAAATAAGACATCATTGAAAACAAATAAAATAAAATAAATTAGCTGGGATGCATCTGACTTTATACTGTGATCTTCCAGCTATACATCTCCAGACTTCGGATCCCAGCTTTTAACAACAGGCATCACTACTGGAACATTTTCCTTCCCTTCGTGCCAGTAAGACCTTCTGCTTAAGACTTCCAGTATAATTTCTGCTATATTTCGCTTTGTCCCCAGCACTTGATGATGAGAGAAGTCCTGAGAACAGAGGTTAAGGGAGGTGGTGCTGCCTTTTGTCCTGCTCCCACTACACAGTGCACCTCACCTGTTAGGAGCTAATGCAGCAAAAATTAATCTGCCATCCAGTTGGTACAGCCACACCACAGTTTTGACTCTTGGCATTAGTGCTGTATGTTACTAAAAGGCTTAATTTTAGCATGAGATACAAAACATCTGGGTGGCTCCTACTGCCTCCTGTCCATACAGCAGCATCTTAATTAGTATTACGCTGCTAGGTTACAGCTAATAGCAAGCAAACTTTTATTTGTTGTCTGCACACAATGGAAAGCTGGACAGTGCATCTCTAAAAGGAAACTTCGGAGTAGGATAAAACAGAGAGGAGAGATTTAGGTTAGGAAGTAATGCGAGGGAAGGCAGTGCGTGAGCTCTAGAAAAGTGCTATAATGCCTTTGAACACTGGGGGGCAAGCAAGCATTCAGCCTTAGGGATGGAAAGAAGAACTCGATTCTCAGAAAGTCAGCAGGTCCGTTCCTTTTCTCCCTCGGAGCATTCTCGTCTTTGATGATAACTCCTTTCTAAAGCAGTCCTTCCCTCCAGCCCAACATCCCCCTTAATTCTGCAAATTGTTACATAAAGCAACACAAGGCAGTACCCTTTGGTTGGATGTTTCTACATGATGTGAAGTCATTACTTTAATGTACAGGCGAGAAAGTAGAAAAGGGGAAATACAATAATTTTCAAGGAAAAGCTTTATGAAATACAACTAACAAATACACCTTGAGTAACTAAACAGGCTGACATGAAACTGAAAAAGCATTAAAGAGAACTGAATTGTGAAATGCTTTTCAGAGTTTAATTTTGCACAAGTAGCTTCAAGCATTGCTTAAATGAATAAAGAAGGAACAGGTAGGGAATGAGAAATGAATGCTGGAAACGTACAGGGAAAAGGTTTGTACATAATGTTCATACAGCTTTATCGCAACAAAAATAATCTGAACACACTTTATCACAGATAATTCCACCTTCTTCCTGTATGAAGTAACTCATTTTTTAGTACAGAAATATCAAAAGTCATCATTGCCATACCTAGATGCACTGCTTTCTCCCTGTCTTTTGACATATTGCAGGGGCTGGTAACAAGTTGCAGGCACCAGTGCTGAAACTGTGAATTTTACCAAGCAAAGATATTAATGATTCATGACTGAGAACGTGTTGCCCATAAACCCCCTAATTTGCTAGTTTAGAAGTCAAAGAAATCTATTGAAATCACTGAGAAAAGATGAAAACTGGGGGAGAAAAAAAGAAACTGCGACATTACTAATACTGCAGGTACTCTATAAAGAGAATCAAAACTTTCTCTAACATTTCAGGTAAGTAACAAGCCAGTTTATTAAATGGGAATAAATGACAGGCACTGTTAAGAGAAAGAAGAGGGAAAGAGGTGGGAAGATAAGATGGCATATTTGTTTCCTGCTTCTTTTCATTAAACCACAACTAGCTCTGTTAAAGTGGGAGGGAGGAGGGATTGATTATTGCAAAACATCTGCATCTTCATCTGGGCACATCATTTGCCTAAACACAGCATAGATCTTTGTTTGATTTTATGCATACGGGAGCAGAACTACATGAGAAAGATCAGATGAGTCCCTTCTAACTTCAAAACTCACATTACTGCAATAAAAGCTGATATTAAATGCCATAACTGAATATACTGGTAATTCAAGTCCTGAACAAATACAGAAAGAGATTGAAAAGGTGGAAGCTCTTGAGTTAATAGCACCACAGTGAGGTTCTTCAGTGCCTGTAACATATTTCAAGTGCTGAAAGAAATACCTATGTTCTCCCTTCTCACAAATTAGCAACATTTTAGATTATTTTCAGTGACATCTCAAATGTATTTTTGGCTTTAGAATGAGCACCTTCATAAATCTTCAACTTTAAATACTGTTTTTCAAATTGCACTTTTTTTGTTGTTGCTTTCTTACTTTTTGACAAAGTCACCTGAAGATGGATGTTACCTTAAGTCTTAGAATCAAATATAGGAAGAATTTCAAAGAAAAGCTGAATTTATTATGTGGTCTGTTCTATAGATTGTAATTCATTTTAAAAGGAAAGATAATGAGAACGATGATATGGATGATTGAATAGTATTCTCTGAGCAGATTTGTAAACGAAAGCATTGATATATAAGTTAAATGACATCTCCGTTCTGTTCTCAGGTTCACAATTCTGATGTTGCTACAGATCTGTCACTCTGTGGATGTGAATCAATGCCAGCTTTCACTTCGTATAGGAGAGCAGAGATAGCAACAACTATTCGAATTTCAATGTTCTGGTTGCAGTAAGCCTCAGGGAAAAGATGTAAGTAAATGTTGCCAAGTTCTTTTCCCAGACCCATTCTAGAAATCAAGCGTAAGATAGTAACTCAACTACAGCTCTTGGAACATGGGCCTACATGCTGCTTTTGAGTCTGGTAGTCCTGGCCATCTCCATTCCCTGTTTTTAGACTTTCTCTTTCCTTAAAATGTCCTCCTTTGGGGAGATAGCACATCGATGGAATAATGATGGCAGTAAGTTAACTGAGATTAAAACCATCCTTCAATTTCTGTATTTCTCCTGTTTTTTGTTCTGGTTGTGCCCTTGTGCTCCCAGCGCCCACAAAATACCCACAGAATGTTTCAAGCATGGCTCCATGCCCCACTCTTGCAATCTCTTCTATTCCATGAGTATAACATGAAAGGGGTTAATGAAGAACCCCAAGGCAGAAAAAGCCATGAACCACAGATTCTTCACGAGGCAGGATGAAGAAGCTGTGAAGAAAAGCAAGGTCTGCCAGGAACGGAGCCCCGTCTGGGGCCTACAGTGGAAAAGCAACCACCAAGAAAATGCAGCTGAGGCTTCCACAGGGTTGTTATTATATACATAATATGTAAGTATATATATCATATATATAATTTTTATAAGTTTATGCAAGAGAAATTGTCTTTTTTTTCCTGAGAATAAATGGCTCGCCACAGTTTTGAAAACAAAAACAAGGCCAAAGTTGGTGCACCTGTGCAAAGGCTTCTCTCCCTCACATCCAGCCATTTGTGTGTAGTGGTGCCTGTTTACACCATGTGTCCCTACTCTAAGAGCTGATCAGCTCTGAGACGATGGTGTTGATCATACATGTGCAACATGTGATTAAAAGCAAACAAAAAAAAATCCTAGCTAGCAATAATTTTTCTCTGTATTGCTATTCATTAACGATATTGCATTAGTGGACTCCTTCACGAGGAGTAGCAAATGGGTATGACATTCTCCAGAACAGAGGAAATGCAGCATAAATATAGCATACCGTTTTCACAGACACAGGACTTAGAATTTTCATAGGAATGAAGCTCAGTACTCAATTAAATACAAATAAGAAGACTTCAGGATTTATGGTAGAAGTTAGAGGTATCTCTGTACATAATTCATGATAGACTTTGCAGAATTCATTTAATTTACAGTAGCCTGTAAAGAACTAAAATAAATCAGTCTAAGCTATATGCACGCATGGAAAATAGAGAAATACGGTAAGTTAAATACTGTAATATTCAATGTCAAGATTTGAGTGGTGTACCACCATGAATGTAACTTTTTTTTTGGCCAAGTCTATTTTTTCATTTATAAATGAAGTCATGAGGGTAGAGTTTTAAGAGTGAAGGAATGGCAGTTGTTTCCTGTAGATCGATTGTTCAGGTGTCTAAACAAAGATCCACAGAGCAGCCTTAGGCAGACTTTCATGACAAGCTCAGTCAGTGCTGTCATTTCAATTATACACATACAGCAGGATACAATAGAACAACTACTCTACAGATATACTTTTAAGCAAAAAGTTTCTATTTTTATTACACTCCAGCCACCTTTCATACCCAAACAGGATTTCATGGCAGCAGGGAGGTAACTTATCCCCTTTAACAATAGCATGAGGGCTGCTTCAAAAGTAATGCTTTCTATTTTACGGTATTGGCTCACAGTGTCAGAGGTGGGTGCTGGTGCCATGGCAGCAGAGGCTGAATCTTCCCACCAATATTCTGCTACATCCAGTTGCTTTGCAACAGATGGCAGCAGAGGGGCAGTTTGACAAAATGGCATCTGACATGGAAGTGCAGATGAAGCGAAGGTGTGTGACTGAATTCTTTTGTGTGAAAAAACATGTCACCCACTGACATTCATCAACACTTGCTGAATGTTTGTGGAGATCAAACAGTGGATATTGGCGTGGTGGTGGGAGGTGCAACAGTGGGTCATCTCCACTGGTGAATGCAGGCCTTCTTTCATCACTGGCAAAAATACATAGGCAGTGGTGGCATTTTGCAGATGAGAATTTGCTCTATCGAAAAGTATTACTGTGCTCTTTGAATCTGTTGCTGCTTTCATGGAAATAAATAGGAGGTATTACTTTTGGAGTGACCTACATACTAACCATACAACATGATGGCACGTGACCTCTGACACCTGCTTGATGCTCCTGCAGCTTTAGGCCATCAAAAATAATATCCCCAAAATTAAGATAACAGAAAAATGAGAAGGAAAAAAAAAAAGTTTAACCCTAGCGCTGTTCATTACTCCTTCAATTCATCACATACTTCATCTATTCACTTCCACAAACTGATAATGAGTTTCACAATGACTCCTCATGTAGGACATCAAGACACCACAGGCAGATGTGTCTTCAAGTGTAATAGCGTGTTCATGCACTGAGGTCAGCAGGAAGGCAGTAATAAAGCAGTCAGAAAGGAGAAGCTTTCTAGCTGAGGCATTAGGCAACCAATTTCACCAAGTCTTCACTTTGTGGTTAAGTGATGCTCTGTAATTGCAGCTGCTCCAAGCAGGTTAAGAGGGGAGGGTGTACCAGCAGTATCAGCGTGGCAACAGCACCAGTGCTGCTGATCTTCTGGGGCTACGTCTTCCAACTGTTTCACACAGTCTTACCCCACATATCGAACACAGAAAGCAACAAAGCAGCAGCCAATCAGTGCCACCATTGATGCTGAAATCACAGTGACCGCACTGCCAGCAACACTGACCAAGAGCCCTAGGCCCACACCGAGAATGATCTGTGCCAGCTGGACCATGCAGGTGAGAGCAGCACAGTCAATGCCCTTTCCTCTCCCATGCTCTGTGCCTTGTTCCTTCTGCTGCAGATTCAGGTCCTGGAAATAAGCACAAAACAAGAGCCAGAGGACTTAGAAATGGCCCATATGCTGAATCCCTCATGCCATGACATCCAGATGCAGCAGAACAGGCCAATAGCTTCTCTGCTTCCTTTCTGGTTTTAGTGTCTGTCCCACAGAGGTTACAAAATTCAGAGACTGTTCAAGTGATGATGAGTTTTCCAAATTGTCCTGTTTCCCCCACCAGCAACTTTTCCTCTAACCCTTCTCTCAAGGAATGAACTGAAACTTGATCAGAAAAAAACAACTGTTTCCCTGAAGTTCAGCTCTACTGGAGCTCTGGCAAACTAAAATAAGAAGAAAATTTCACAGGACAGGACACCTCATCAAGGATATTTTAACTCCAACTCTTACACGGCTGAATCACAGAATCACCTAGGAGTAATGGACTGGAAAAGGAATGGAAAAGACCTTCAAGGTCAAGTCCAATCATACGGGGAGCCTCAGGGGGTTACTGAATCATACTACGTCCCACACATATTAAGATAATAATTTGTTCTAATGGATCCATGTGATCTGAAGTTATACTAAATGCTGTGAAGTTATGTCTCAGAGCATATAAAGGAGTTCATTATTAAAATCTAAATGTGATGTTTTTATTGCTAAAAAAAACCCCTTAAAACGAATGAAGAGACAAATTCCTCTACATGCAAAATACCATCGTTAATGATTTAAATTAAAATTACATATATATTTGAGTAAAAGCCTTCTTTTATGGTATATGAGCATATCATATACATGTTGGAGAACACTGAATCAGGTTGTTTAGAGTAGCGAGTCTCCAACCAGGAAGATCTTCAAAACTGGACTGGACAAGACCACGGGCAACCTGCTCACAGTGACATTACTTGCACAGAGGTATTGGACCAGATGATCTCTGGGAGTTCCTCACAGACTCAGGTCTAATTTTGTGAATTCTTTCCACGGGGACCTATTCTGTTTCACAATATAATTACACGATGGTAATTAAATGTTTATTGTTCTTGCTGCTGTTTGGAGAGGTTTGCATTGTAACAGACAGAAAGTTTCCATGCTGTATGCTAGCTGAGCTGCTCTCTCCCAGTATCCAAATGCTCTTGACTGTGATAAGGATGCTTTTTGCAACACCTGTTACACTGCCTTTGAGCTTTTACTGCTGAAAAGCAGCAGAAACCAATAATGGCTTGCTAATCCAGCAGGGCTGAAAATGAATTATGGTCCTAGGGAATGGCAGCATGGAACAGGAATTGAAATAGCAGCAATTTAAAACCCAGCACATGATTTGGGTAGATTGTATACTAAGGAAAGATGTCTGTTCTTTGTTCTAAAATAATGCAGAGTTTTCAATTCGAGACACAATTTTTTCTTAAATTATATTTTGTTGGGCTGTGCCCAGCATTCCTATGTGTCAGTTGTTCCAACCACAATAATATGAATGTGTAAGTGGATGCAATTTTGCACTTGATGTTTCCTTTTCTATCATACTTCTTCCATCATCTCGTACATTGCAGGAGGTTTAAGACAAACCTAATTCTGTCAATGTCAGATCTAACATATGATTGTCATTTATCAAATGGCATGGCCATTTGCCAAGTGCTCTTATAAATGACATTTGAAGATATTAGCTTATTATATTTTAAGTCCATGAATGCTTCAGCATATTTTATTTCACTTTTGTTTTGGAACAGGTCTGATTCAGAACTGGGCTGTAATTTTGCCTTTACTTCCTCTCTCTGATTTGGTTATCTCAAGGTCAGGATTGTGATCTCATCCTAAACTGGGTTCAACCCATGCACTTTGTAAAATCTTTCTGAAATTCTACATCATAATTGTTCCTTATTGGAAAGAACAGATATTAACTGAAAAAAAAATGATTAAGCAGATCTATGAAATATTAAATTGCTTGAGAAGTCCTTGCAGGATTCTTTGATTAATTTAGAGATTTCTTGTGTTCATCATTCAGATGGTCATGTTGAGAAATCATACAGAATAGCAGGACGTACTCTCAAGGGCTTAATTTAGTCCCGGTTCAACTATATTTCTTATAGCTGGTTTGAACTATCTTTTGTTGCATTTCAACTTTTGCTTTGTTCATTTCTTCAAATGTCACTGGACACAATGAGAGCTTTTCCGTAGCTCTTTCAATTCCCCTCTATCCTGCTTGTTTCCAACTTTCTTATAACTTGCTAGAATGTTTCCATTAAAGACCACAAGGCTTCACAAGATATTAAGGTCCAGCCGAGCCTAGCAACACGACATAAAGGACTCAGGATTTTCCAGATTCCCTTTGCAAACAGAATGTGAAGGACCAAAAAGAACGCCAGAAGAATGAGAACATGGAATACAACTTACTACAGAACCACATAGAACTCTTTGTACTTGAATTGCATATGTTTATCAGATAAAAGGTTTTTGTAACACTTTGCAGTAAGCTGAAGCTTCTGATAGCCTTCACAGGACGGTTATTAACCTCAGGGACACAGAAGTCAGCTCCTCAGCTAACACAAACAAGCTTATCTTCCCTGAAGTAACAGCAGCTGCTCAGACTGAACCCTAGCCCTCCCTTTGCTTTTAAATGGGATAAAAAACTCAGTGATTTAGATCTTATTCTTAGACAGGAAATCCTTGGAGGCAACACAGTTTGGCTGGACCTCTGTTAGCAGCTTACAGCCTGAACGCATACTGCAACTGGCCTTATCTCAGTTGTGATGATCATTCTTTTGTCTCTATGGAGACTCCCTGGAGCTGGGATCTTAGCTGGGGGCTGTCATCTAGCTTCAACACAGCTCATCATATCAGTGTTGTTTAATAAAGGCTTGAAGATCTCTATTAACAGAAACTTTCTGTTCATAACACATCACCATAAATAGTTTGAAATTTATAATTTAAAACCCGTTCACCCCTTCTACCCAATGTTCAGCTAAAACAGACTACACAGATTCAGACAGACACAAATTTACCCTTCCTTAGACTTTCAACTTACCTCTTCTTCTTTGTGATACTCTGCAATGAGTTGGAAAGGCACTGTGTACAGAGTGCTGGACATGACTCCAAAAAGCGAACATAGAACCAAGGTGGAATAGACATTGGGAAACAAGCCAATCAACCCAGTGCCTAATCCAAAAAGTAGGTATCCAATGAAATAAAGTCCCTTTAATCCTATGTATGGCAGAAGGACTTTCTGCAGGTCTGTGGAAAGAAACAGGGATTGCTGTCAAGAGTTAAACAGAACAAGCAACATTTCATCAGGGAATTCATTCAGGAGTTTTATTTTGTAAGATGCAGTGAAGGGGAAAGTCTTACTGATTTTGAAAGTTGCTTCAAATTACTTGTGATTACAAATTTGGTGCAGAATGCTTCTTTCTGATACTCTTACTCTGGCATAACCAAGCTCAGAGAAGCAGCTAATAGCCATTCTGGAAGGACTGCCCCCATGGACAACTTCAGCCATTTCCGCTGTTTGATTACAGTAAAAACATTTGGCATCAACCTCTGTCTGAGCTGAGAGAGGTGCTACATAAATGCCTGCAGTTGAGCTCCAAAGGGGATTTCCCTCAAGCTTTTTAGATGCTCAATTCGACTCCCATAACACTACTAATACGAGTTTTTGGATTGTAAGTATTTTTTTTAATCCTGACTAAGAGCTATGGTAAGATTTATCTAGGAAACTTGCTAGTACATTTACACACAATTTTGGAGAACAAGGCTCGTGTTTTTGGAAAGGACTTCTATGTAATCACGAAAAAGTTTATTTGTGAGGAATGCAGATGGCAAGAGGCCATCAGAAGGGCCTTTGCAAACCTGTAACTACAGGACTGCTAGGTTAAAAAGCATCTCAGAATGATGCCCACAGCATCCATTTTACTCCAGCTTTTGGCTTTAGAATGATTTTCAGTGCTTAGGGTCAACTCACATGCAGGACAATGCCTTTCTCCCAGAGCAACCCCTTTTCATGTGATCCAGGCAAGAACTGCTCATGTTAAGATACAGGTTTCTAACACTGCTGAGAATGTAATACTTGTTAAAATTTTCTTGTGGGGAAAAACCAAAAAGTTTCAAAACAGCGTTGGAGAACATTCTTGAATACTTACAAGAATAGGCTGAGGATGCAATCGCATTGATGCACAGCCCCCAGCATCCAACCTCCACTCCTCTTCTGTAGGTATGGTATAGTGTGGAGTTATGAGAAGCATAAGGACTGCCCTGGTACACAACCTAAAGGGACCACAACAATCACAAAAGGCAAGGAATTATTATGCATATGTAATATCTCCTGCACAGAAAGACAGGCTAGCACCCAGAAAATCTTTCAAACAGTGTCCTCATCACCTGTGTGTTGTACTCTGTATTTCACAACCATTTCTTCCAGACTCTCAAATACCAGGCTTATCCTCATTTCTTGCCCTTTAATTTTCCTGGGCTAGCTACTCTACACAGACTCATCTGCTCTTTTTCCTTTGGGTGTTTCTCATTTCTCATTCTCCTTCTCCCTTCACTTCTGCCTTCTTGCTTAATCTGCCTTCTCCTAACATAGTTGCAATGATGTTTTTTTCAGGCCTACCCCCACACACTCAATTTTTTCCACTCAGTCAATCCCTTATTTGGCCCCTTATCCAGGCAAGCAAAATTCTTTCTTCTATTTCTTTTTTCTTTAGTTGTTCATATACACCGAAGAAAACAAAAACTAGCTCTCATTTCTTCTACAGAGACAGAAAAAAAAACAAAACACTAAGGTAAGGAAATAAGGAATACTGGGTGGGAGCCAGAGTCATGTCTTCAGGTTTATAACCATATCTTCATTTGGTTTTGGTGGAGGAGGAAATGCTATGAGGAAAGAAAGGCAAGAGCATTTTACACTTTTACCTGCCCCATGAAATCCGTGAAGAAGAGCATGTTGGACATGAAAGCCATCCATCCAAAGAGGTGGCTCACACACAGACAGCGATAATGGGATGGCATGCTTAAAAGAGTCTTCAAGAGTGACTTAAGTGTCATCCGCCTTTGAGCCTAAAAGCAAATATTTAACAATAATATTGCATTATTGCTCTTATAAATAAAATTCTAACAGCAAGTGGAGAAGGCCTCGGCATCTTTTCATGCTAAAATTCCAAAGTTATTTTGTTTTTGCTAGAATGGGTTGGTTGGGTGCTAAACATCCTTCACTACATACTTGATTTGTAGAATTGTTGCCTAATAAAGTTATCTGAAAGATAACAGGGACTCTCCAAGAGCTGGGGTACATCAGTAATGTCGTAGTGGTAATTCCTGCTATAACAGTCCTTAGGATTATTATTTATGGGTACAACCAGGGAAAAATCTCTGCCAAAACAGATTCAGTGGAGTTCCAAAAAACAAACCAAAATAAACCAATAAGCACCAAAAGAACTCCTTCCTGGGGACAATTAGCTTACCATTGCAGATTTAAAGCTGCCATAGAATAAATGAAACTCAAAAATATTTACTCAGAAATAAAATATATCATTTGTAGAATACTGCATTTTTTATAATTTGTTTCCATTCCCTATTAAATTTTGTGTTCCACCTTCTTTGGTATACAATCACTATGAAATTTTCACCATGGACTGTATCCTCCCTCACAAAGCAGTGAGAGACAGTGATTCGTAGCAGGAGAAGAAGTATCACCCAAAACAGGAGGTGCAGCAAAAGCCTTACTGGGTCCAGTACTTGAACATCCCCGATCTTGTGGGAGAAACAACTCATATCAAAATCAAAAGATAATGGGCATGGGTTAAAAAAAAAAGTCTCATTGACAGGGAAAAAAAATTCTGACCATCTTCAATGTTCTGCTTGATTTCCTTCTTCTCATCTGGACTTTATGCTCAAAACCTCAGTCTCCTTTTCAGCCACATTCATCAGTGTCATAGTTTCAGCTGGGATGGAATTGTTTTTGTCAGAGTGTCTGATATGATGCTGTTTTGGCTTTAGGAGAAGAACAATGTTGATATAACATGCAACGTTTATAGTTGCTGCCAAGCAGCGTTGTACAGAGCAAAGGCCATTCACAGCAAAGGGCCTGAGGAGATGGGAAGGAGAGAATTAGGACAGCTGACTTAAACTGGCCAGAGGGGTATTCCATACCATATGACATCGAGTGGATGAGGGAGCTGGAGAGCTTGTCTCACTCTCTTGCACTGGCAGGGGGCTAGCTGGGCATCAGCTGGGAGGTGGTGAGAAGTTGCTTGTGTATGAGTTGCTGTATACATTCATATACATATTTATATTTGTCATCATTATTATCCTTTTCATTTTCTCTATCTTAGTAAATAGTTTTAACTCAACTCATGAGTTCTGCTACGTTGTCTTTCCTTTTGATTCTCTCCCCCATCCCACTGGGAAGGGATGGAGTGAGCAGACGACTGTGTGGTGCTCAGCCATCTGCTGGGTTAAACCACAACGATCAGATCACTGCTATCACTTGATTTTTCTCAGTACATCATTGCTTTCCTTCAGTGTTCTAGTTACTTTTCACAGCTCTGCCTTCTTCTGAACTAGGCTATGCTTCAAGCTGCTCTACGAAAAATCACCACATATGAAGTTAGAAAATACTTTACTCCACTGAGAGGAGTTTAATCCTCATAGGAATGCCAAAATTCATGTTGCTGACTTCTACCTTGAACTCCATACTATGTAAAACCCTTGGAATTTCTCTTGGCATCACCGTCTCTTTTAAGGGTGTTTTAAACAGGGAAAATGATCAATTCTACTAAAGTTTTACAAAATAAAAAAAACAATCTCATACTGACTCATCAGTATTATTTCGAGGATAATTACTATTTTTTTACTTAGCTTATATAATTTATTCAACTCTTCCACGAATTTATTTAAAATAGCCTTTCTAATTGCAGTATTAAGATAATGTCAGGGAACTACAAAGAACACTGCTGTAATTACAAATGATAATTTGACATCTAGAGAGGAGTGCTTTCTCTCTTTGTGGATGTTTTAGAAAGTGGAAATGGAGACTAGTGTTTAATGCATGCATTCAATACTTAACAGTAAATACATTCTAGTCTGTTATTTTTAAATGAAGTTCTGAAGTCTGTCTGTGTTTAAGTGGTTTATCCTTCAAAAGTTCACAATATCCAACCCATTTCCCTATGAAATCATCACAACTTAAAGCCCAAGATGATTCTTACAGATAGAGAGGAAGCCATAGTACAGGTTTTACAGCAGATCCTCAGTGACTTTGCACCAAACCAAATAACAAAAGTAGAATAACTTTGGATTTCTATTCGTACTGTAAAAGATCAAATCTCATTAATAACCATGGAAGCTATTAGCATGCAAGAGCATACTCCTTAATTTAGAAGAAATAGGGCCACGATGCCTGCAGTGAAAAAAAAGAGGCAGAAAAACAGGAAACCAAACCATTTCTTCAAGGAAGCAATTATAGTAATGAATGAACTTGGAAAGCATGTGCCACAAGAGACAGAACATTTTGGTGGTGAGGGCATCTAGGATCTATCCAAGCATGGATCAAAGGAACATGAGACAGATCAAAGCTCAGCAAACCTCTGACAGGCTGTCCAACTGAAAACCTAGAAAGGATGGCAATTGCACAAGCTGGCCCTCAGTGAACACCAGAGCTATACCTTGGGTGTCAGATGTTACTGATTCACTGGGATTGTTGCCAAGCCAGAGGCTATACACCCCCTGCTTCCCTGGCTTCCTGCAAGGAATGCTCTCCGCAGGGGAAATGACTCTTCTCATTCACTTTCCCTTCTTTCAAAGCCCATGCTAGCCAATCAGTGCAACCAAGCATCTCCAACAAGTCAGAGGACACTCAGAGTGAACAGTGCTGATGAAAGTTACTGCGTCCCAAGCCGGGTGGGCAAACAGGAAGCACACTGCAGCGTGGCAACCATACTCTGCTAACAAACTGTTGCTTTGTTTATGCATCTGGTATTCTCATCAGTCAGTGTTCATCTTTTATTCTAGCTTTTTGTAGTGGCTGGTGTGATGATATTCTTGTTTGGTTTAGAAATAACCAATACTATTAGAATACAAATGATAACTAGCAAAAGACAATAAATCAATTATGATAGCTTAAACTTAGTTTAGGTTTCCATCATATCTAACTTAACCACGTGAGCATTCTTGGTCATTTTTAACTGATTTCCCAAGACTTGTATCCACGATATATATTCAATAATGCTAAGAAATAAGAAGTGAAGTTAAAGGAACAGGTGATTGTTCCATTATTCATTGCCTCACCTGGATCCAGACATATGTATTAGCCTTTGCATGAGTAGGATACCATGAAAGTGCAGAGAGGATTCCTGTTGATGACTTCTAGTGGTGAAAACCACTATCTGTTCATAAGACTGTTCTACACATACCTCTCCAGATATTTTTCAGATAGATTCACCTTTTCCCAGCTGCCTTAGATTGCAGCAATCTCTCATAAGATCAAAGAATAAACAAAACACCACTGAAGTACACTTACTTGAAGTACAAGTTCCTCTCTCCCATCTCATAGTTATGCCAAAGGCAGAGCCACAGCAACACTTCAAAATAAAATTAAAGCCCCAGAAGTGATGTAGTATCGTTTAAGCAATTTCAGACAAATCGGTATCATCAATAAATCCTTAGTGAAGCTCTGAGTGGTAGCCAATGGACCATAGAATGAGCACTTTCATGTACTACATGTATTAGTGTGTTGATTTCAATGGGACTTACAGACTTATATCAAATATTAATGGTCTGTAGCTCGTGTCCACAATGTGATGTTAATTCTACAAGGACTAACAGAGAAAATAGATTCTCTTTGCAAAATTCAGATGCATAGGATATGAAGAAACTGACACAGAGTAGAAAACCGCATTTGGCTCTCCCTCAACCCTGCCAAAGCATCAAGATAAGTCTGTTTCTATCCCACTTGCTGGAAATACTTCGTAAATAACCAAAGAGAAAAGAAAGACTTTGATCTGACCCTTTATCCAGGTCAGAAGAATAAAGAATCCAGAGGGATTATTTTTCTCAATATGTGTGTGAAAGGACTCTATTTCAATTAGCCCGCAATAGCTAATTAAAAGGCTATTGATAGTCTTCAATTATGAAATGATACAGATTATAAAATCATCTCTGTTCTTACCTCTGAACACGATGCATCAGTACCTTTCTTTGTCTTACTCGTAGCATTTAAGTCAGTACATGACGAGTATCCATTCTTGATTTCCTCTATGGATCTGTACTTATAGGGCTCGGTCACTTCCAACAAGAGCTTTGTCTCTTTGTTGCCATATCTGAGTGGGACTTCAGGAATACTGCGTAGATGTACAATAAGGCAGATGAGGAAAACCAAGGCTGACAAGAGGAAAATCACCTGGAATTCTGACGTCAAGGAATATCCTAGTACAGTTTCACCCCAGTCCACAGCACCTGTCAGGTAGCCCAGTGCTCCTCCTAAGCCTACAGGGGGGAAAAAAGGGGGGAAAAAAATCTACTGGCATTTATAAAATCAGTGAACAGTATACAACCCTCTCATTGTGTGGTTCCCTCTAGAAATGACTGAATAATCACTCCTCAGATATCAGGATATTCACTCCTCAGGTACCAGCATACACAAGAAGAATCAAAAGAAATTGGAACTCAGAGCTAATCACGCATACAAGCAGTTATCAAAATACGAAACAAGATATCCTCAGGTCTGGCAAGAGCTGTGGAGGAGCTCTCAAAAAAGATCTCAATGTATAGCAACATGGGACTTCATCTCTTTTCCAGCAAATACTCTGCATAACTCAGAAACACTCCCTTAAGGCTGTCTTTTCTCTGAAACAGTGAATAATATGAAACAAAACTCTACTGGAATATGCTTTTTAAAACTCCGTGGAACAAACAATTTTTCTATTATATCAAGCAGAGTTTGTAAACTGCACCTTAGGTAGCTGACTCCAGACAGAAATACTGCTTCCACGTGACTTATCTTTTAGAAAGGGAATAAAAGTAAAAACAGAGCTTTGTAATCACTGAAATCCAAGTATCTTTCCACTAGGAGAGACGTCTGTATGTCTCAGAGTTAATAAAAGAAGAATTCACCCTATATTATTTATTTATTTTCGAACAATTTCTTCCTTTGCTGTCAGTGCACACTGTTTGAGAAGCACAAGGAAGCACACACTGCTGCATACAGCTCATGGCTCTGGTAGAGAAAGCATTTGCACAGCCCTCCCTAGTACCCAGGTGGCTCGGCAGGATGGAGAAGTGGCCCAGCACAGAGCATCTGAAGGATTTAGAAGTATTTCTACCCTTCTGCTTAGGAGACTGAAGACGACGTGTGGTGGAACCACGCTGTGCAACAAAAAGAAATAGAAATAACAAGACTTACATTTGCCTCACCTAAAGACCATGGTATTATAATTCCATTCTGGATTTTCTGTACCTATTTTCCTCTTATGTGTGATCACAGCCCTCCTTTGATATGTCTTACTGAATCCTACAGGGCCTGTATCACTGCTTGTTTTAATGAAGAAAAATTAAGCTGTTAATATCTTCTGGAAGAAAACCTACATTCACTGTTTGCACAGCAGCTCATGTTTGATGCTTGAGGTCTTTTTTGCTTACTGTTTTGACTAAAAGTAATCATGGCATTGGAATGCACAGCCTGCAAGTTGTGTCAGATATGTACCGTGTATCTTCTTCTTGTCTCAGTGGTCCTAAGTGTTATAACAACAATCCACCCAGTTTCACGTTTAGACTTTAAACACAGAGAAGACAAAATGAAGAGCAAAGTCTTGAGGATGTTTAATTTAAAAAGAAGGAATTAAATAGTGGAAAAGTGATAACTCAATACACAAAACAGAAGGTGGAAAAATGGGGAAGGAAGGATGCTTTTGGTGTCTGAAAGGCATAGAAAAAGGAGTAACAAATGTCAGAAATGTAGAAGACGGATATATAATTAAATTTTAGGGAATGCAATTTAAAAGCAAGACCAGTGGAATGCTGGAACAGGCTTCTCTGAGAGGGCTGCAGGACCACTGTCAAGGGCAGACTTGGAAACTAGAACCATGTAGATGTGGCACTGAGGGAAATGGTTAGTGGGCATGGTGTGGGTGGATTGATGGTTGGACCAAATGGCCTTAATGGTCTTTTCCAAACTTAATGTTTCTATAATTCTATGACTTCAGGAATGGGATGGGCAATAACCTATTCAGAAGGGTTTAGGCAAGGATGGCCTTGCTACAGAAAGCATGTGGTGTTGGTCCAAATAACATGGAGAAATCTATCTGTCTTATCTAATGCAATTCAGCCAACATCCCCTTTTACAGCTTGCCATACAAATGAATCAGTTCAATCCATAGCTCCAAATATGGAAATCAAAACTTTTTAATAGGAAGAACAGGAAGCAGAGTTCTGCTGCAGACAGGAATATACTTAGCGACTTGCTCCTCATCCTGTCCAGACAAGTGATCAGAAAAATTTGTGTCTGTTTCTAAAGCTAAAACTCATTTCAACCCCCACATGGCTTTCAGGTTCCCCTAGAATCTGTGCCCAGGTTCCAGGATGCAGCTATTTCAAATATCCAAAATCTGCCCACTGTCAATACTACTATGCACCACTGCCAGTACTACTGTGCTGTACTAGATGTGTGAGGGATGGCTGAGGGCCCTGGCTGTGCTGGGCCCAGAGCAGAGGATCTGAGTGAAGGCCTCATGGCGGCTGCAGCTCCTTGCAGGGAGCGGAGGGCAGCACTGATCACTGCCACAGAGCCTATGTGCTTCTGTTCTTGCTACAGCTCAGCTGCCACAAAAATCTGCATCAGCACAGGCTGCATGACTTCTAATCTTGTCTGGTTTTTGTCCACTGCTGTCACAGTGACTGGTCCCGGGCACAGCTGGGAGCTCTTTCTGAGTCACGTAACAGGTACTCAGCTTTATGTGCATTCCTTGTGCGTTCTCTCAGTGCAGGACAAAGCCTTCTGTTTTGTGTGAGCTTTTTCCCTCTGTAACTCAGCAACCTTACAAACGTCTAAAGGCAACCAATGAAGCTCGAGCCAGATCTTATTCTGTGGAAGTTGTGAAGCTATGAATGTTACACAGAACTTCTATTTCTATACTGGAAGGCAACAGAAGTTGGACCACCACTGAAGAACAGGTGCCAGCTGCACTGCTGCATACTTGCTCTGTCATGAGCTGAGTAAGAGTTATTTATTTGTAAGTGCTATGGCAAGAAAACAAGTTACTTCCCCTAACTTTGGCTTCATCGAAACTTGAAGATCAGAATAAACTGAATAAATGCTACTTTATTTTTAAAGTAGTTAATTTTTCTTAATTGAGCCATGGCTATTTTGCTGTAGATGCTTAGGCCTGCAGCCTCCTGCAGCAGAGCTCTTGCAGCAGCAACCACAAGCTGCAGTTCTCTTAGCAGTGAAAACCGAGCAGCAACAGACCCGTGACTGAAGCACAGAATCAGATGATCAGTTCATTCAAGATTAGTACACGGTGATTACAAAATCCATGCAATTTCCTTCCCCTCCCTCCAAGCAGGAAGGAAAAGAAGGGATATGAGTACCTGTAAACAGGGCATGATAATGCAGACCCTTCTCTTTATCTTCATGAGAGCAGACGTCAAATAAATATGCTTTGATGGGGCCATCAATAAAGTCAGCTGCAAAATCAAAAAGCACTACTCCCAGCATGGTAATGACTATTGCCCATGTCCGTTGCTTCTCTCTCTCACCGATGAAAGCTACAAAACCAAAAAGACTCTCATTGTGACAGCAATAGTGCTATGTTTCGCAAAACCTCATTTTATCTTTCCAGAATCCTCCAAATCTAAGCAATGCTTAGTTATGCATGAGGGACCAGTGATACCAGATTGACATCTGAGAAGTGGGATAACTGGATTTTGAGACTGTGCAGCACTGAGCTGTGCTGGGTTCACTTTGAGCCCTAGGTCAGCAGAAGCTCTGAGTATCCCCAGCTCCACAGTCAAGAACATCATTCACCTTTTCTTACTCCTTTGCACTTCCACTGCATGCTCTGTGAGCCTAAAACACGTGTTGTTTGGAGTACATTTTTGTTCTATTCCATTTGTCCCACCCTTCTACAATTTTAGGCAATCAGGATTGGCCTAACATCTCTTCCTGGCTAAACAATTACAAATACATGCAACAGCAATGACATCCAGGAACAGAGAATAAATCAATCTGTGAAAACACATTCCTGAGGATGAGGCACCAGTCACAACTACAGCAACAATTTTCCAACAAGTCTTTGAGAAGTTACATCTCAAGCTGAACTAGAACAGTGCCTAGGGATGTCAGTCTTATTGGATTTGCACATTCCAGGTGCATCGTTTCCATGGAGTTGTGAATTCTATTATTCATCAGCATGACACATGCCTGAGCCAAGCCAGTCCTGCAACAACTTAAGATAAATGTTTTGAATGTCAGCTCATGTAAAATAGGAACTAACACTGATTCAGTTAGGGTGTGTACTACATCACATCAGCAACATCAATCATTTTACTCAAGGCAAATTTTAGTTATCAAATACACCTCTGGGCCTAAGCAGTGCTTTATTGTACCAACTGATCAGGCAGCCAGGTCAACATGTAATACTGCAATCACATGCATGAACTACTGAACACAGTGTACATGATACATATCACACAGCATTAGGATTGAACATAAATAGACTGCAGTGTTCCTAAGCTCCTTCAGTGCAGCTCAGTAGCGTGATCCCCAATTTTAACACCCAATTTTAACAGGGAAAAAAAAAGAACCCCATCCTTCTTTCCAATTCAAAGCAGTAGGATGAGTTTTGTCTGTCAGTACAGCGCGTTCCCCTCGCTTACCTGAGATCATCTCGTCCCCATTGAGGTACAAAGCCATTCCTACCAGCATTATGATGCCCAGACCCAGAATGTAAGGTCGCCTCCTGCCCCAGCTACAGGCGCAGTGATCACTGGCAGAACCTACCACGGGCTGCAGCACGAAGCCCAGGATGGGGCTGATGAGCCACACCAGGCTGTACAGGCTCTTGGGCAGCCCTACACTGAGCAGCACTGGCGTGACAAAGGCAGCCTCCACAGCATAGCAGAACTCCCTCCCGAACATCGCCATGCTGTGCATGATCAGCCTTCCCGTTGCTTGCTGCTTGCGCACCAGCGCTCCAGTCCTTGCCGTGGAGGGCTGCGCAGCCTTCTCCTTCCCTCCTGTGCTGTCCATGTCTGCCTTGGCCACCTCAGAAGGGGGTGGAGGAGACTCCTGGAAGTGCTGTTCCGTTAGGGTCATTGCTCTGGCTACGCGCAGTGCTCGGACAAGTCAGTGCTGCCTGGTTTGGCTGTCATGGAGCCCTGATCATATGCCGGGTGTAATTGCTCTGTTCTGGGGGAGGGACTCGCATACTTTCATGGCTCTGCGATCACAAGTTATGAAGGAAGGGGGCGGGGAAGCCTGTGTTAACATTAGCAGTTCTGCGCTCTGGGGCGTCTGCAGAGCTCCCAACTATCCCAGACTAAAGCATTACTGTTGCAGCACAAAACACGCCTACAACATACATCACATGGGAGAGGTGCAGGATTAGCCTGACACAAAGCCAGTCATTCGGCTTGCTGCTGCAAGACAATGGTGACACCAACAATTAGGAAACCTCATCTTTTCATTCAGCAAGAGTGCTGGCCTGCTGCAGGCAGGGAAGCAAAAAGGCAAACATCCAGGAAAGAATTTCAACAAACTTGAAGAAGTAGACCTAACTGTTGTTCTAGAGTGTCAGTAACAGATAAAAAGCTTGATAGAAATCTGTCAAACTGCCACTGGTGAATATTTTTTATATGTCCTGTGCCACTCTCAGTTCAACTGATTATTTTGTTCATTTCTGAAAAACAAAGTGTAAGGTGATCACTTAGGGTCTTATTTTTTCTTTTCGGAAGTCTTAATGGGCACACATATATTTGGAAAGCAATCAGAAGGCTTTTAAAGAAATCTACAGTGACATACCAAAAATCCCACCCCTTCAGGTGACTCACCCGACTGAGGCAGCTGAAGTTAATGGCAGTTTTTCTAACAACACCATCAAAGTTTGGATCAAAACCTAAGTGTGCTGAGAATTATGCTTGGCTACATTTACTCCGCTCCAATACAATCAGATGAATATGACACTAAGCAAATTCTCAGACCTCAGTCTGGAGCAAGGAATTGGATTCGATGATCACTGTGATCTGTTCTAAGGATATTCTATGGCTCTGTGATAATGCAATGGTATATAATATTCTAATTCATCAAACTGATTATAAATGGAAAACTTAAAATGCTTCTAGTAATTCTTAATTAATCTGTCGATGTCTACTAGATAATTGTTGCTTCCATGCAGGTGTTTGTGCAATAGAATGTAAAAGGTCTTTTTGTATAGTAGTAATGCAGACGGTTTGCCATGGCATGTGAAATAGAGTGTATCTCAGCTTTGGAAATCTTCACAAGCAACAAGCCTATCTTCAGCAAGATTAAAAAATGACCAAAATTATTTTAAAAAAACAACCCTTTGTGTCAAAATTCTTGACACGCTGGACTAAAGAAGATTGTCTTTAAATCCATACAACTAATTATTTTAAATATATATATAATATGCATTGAACATTTCAAATTACGAATTTTGAAGGAAATGACAACCACTACATTATAACCTTTGTTTAAATCCTGTGCAACTGCCTGTGCCTTTCATTTTCCCAGAAAGAAAGTAAAGGATCAATATTTGGCAGATATTTTATAATGAGGAATTTATTTCTGAAATTATTTTTCAGGCAAACTGGGATGCTGAACATAATACAATCAGGAGACTGTGTTAAGAAAACATAGACAGAATATTAAATACAATTACTTTATCATAATAACTCTGCAGCAACACAAGGAAACAGCATTATTTGGATCACTGTTTTGGTATGATAAGGCAAATCAACCAATATGGTAAGATCCCCATTAATCTATGAGTAAAGAATCAACTGCTTAGTAAGCATTTGACTGTATTTTAAGAAGAGTATTGCCTTCAAGTGATTATGGCATGCATTACAAAGGAACAGTTTAACTACAAGTTAAAAGAACTGAAAGTTTCACAGGTTATACTATTTAAAAAAATATTTTGAGGACTTACATCTGCTTACTATGACAAACAGCACAGAACTTCAGAACGCATTTTTGGTGTCATTGAAGACTGCATCCAGGTACACAAACACAGAACTCCCATTGTTTTCCATTAAATTTAAAACTTCATTTAAAATATTCATTTAAAAGAAACAGCACACAAACATTCATTTGTCATGTAATTCAATACATTAAATCTTACTGCATCAGCCCAAAGTTCATCTGATTTGCATAATCAGACTATAAGTTAGCTTTTAGTTTGTTGGATTCTATTACTTTATCGGAATAAAGTTTAGCAATCTCTTCCTGAGTAAATCCATATTCTAGAAGTATCTCTTCTGTGTGCTCGCCTATAAAGGGATCTCGTTTACATGATGGAACAGCAGGGGTCCTTGAAAGAAGAGGAGCAGGTCTAGGACTTATCTCTTCCTGATCATTTTTGATAAAAGAACTTCTTTGTTTGTTATGCTGATGTAAGGGAGCATCATCAAAGGATAAAACAGGGGTCACACAGGCATCAGTTCCATCAAATATACTGCACCATTCACTTTGTGTCTTCTGTGCAAAGATGGATGCAAACTTTTTCTTCATTTCAGGCCAGTCAGAGAAACTCAACTGACTGGGAAGTTTATCTGAATCCAGCCCAAGACCTGAAAGGAGAAAAGCAGAACAGCTTAGCTTAGATAAAGTAAAGTGCTGTCCCTAACTGAGTATGTTTCTTAATATGCTATTGTTTTGCAGACAGTCCATCACAGGACAGCATACTAATTAAAAAAAAAAAAAAAAAGAAATCACTAGGATACTGACAACATAGGTGAGGGAGCAGAAAAATAAAATGTTACATGATTTCCAATTAGAGCAAACAGTATCAGCTGCAGCCATCTAACTAAATTCATCATTTTCATAAACACTCCATAAGAACAGCAGCTGCCTAAAGGTAACAACACTTAGTCCTGAAAACATTTTCTGGAATAGATACTATGCTATCTACTGGCAAGTACAAAACTCTGCTGAATGGTTGAGGGCTGCAGCAATGTACTTATGGCTCAGAAGCTGTTAAGAGTCCAAAATCATTGGGTATTTCCATGCTAGAGCTGAGAAGACAGTGATGAAGATGGATATGCTCAGGATCAACGTGAATGAGATAGCTTGGCTGCAGGTGGCTACAGGCTAACTAACCTGCTTCTCAGACCTACTCAGTCCAAATGGGCGCCAGCAGCATCTGCTGCTCTCACCTTTCCACCACGCTTCCTAGGTTCAGATTCTTCTGCTTTTGCTCTTAAACCTACACCCCCTAATTGCTTAAGGACCCAGCTTCCCAGAAGGTCAGTCACATAGGCTACCTAGGTATGCAATACACACAGCCCTTCTGAGACACAAGTTTGTTTTGTAGTGAAATTTGTGAAAATTTTCTGAACCAGGGGGTCCTAAGCCCTTCTCTCAGCTAGCCATGACTTTAGTTCTCAGTGTGTAGGTTCAGATCTCTCCTTGGCAGCAATCTTCCATCTCTATTTCTGTTCTCATGGATTCTGCTCTCTGCACTCCGTAGTCCTACTTGAAGGACACAGAAGAACTGTTAAAATTTCTTCTAAGTTGGCCTCAAAAAAAGAAGTAAGAAACAAGAGAAATAATTAACCTGTGTTTTCAAGCAGGAGACATTATAAACAGTCTATATCAAACAGAATTCAGAACTGGTAGATAGAAGGTCACCCAAATGATCACATCTTGAAATTTAACTGAAAATTAACTTCAATGAAGCAGATAAAATGCAGAAATTGGGTACAGGAGAGAAGTTAATCTCAGAAATTAAGAAAGGTTTGAGAACAATTATATCATAATGCTATAAAACAAACAAAAAGGGAGAAAACTGTTCTATGCAAAAGGCAGAGAAAATGTGGAGGTCTGCAAAATTTTAGTTTCAAGCCATCCTTCTTACATCTTTTAATACAGCTACTATCAGAACAGTGATCTGATTTGCAACTGCTAACAAGCTTACGTAATAGATGCTGTTTGCATGTAGCATTTACACAGAACTCCCACCTTCAGCTGCAGATAGGGGGAAAAAAAAACAAAAACACCAACATTTCTGTATCTTCCACTATTTCTACATCTTCATTATCACAGTAAGGAGTGGAAATGCAGCTAAGTGGAATATAAAGGAGAAGAAAAGAAGACATCTTTCTCATTCCTCAGAATCTCCACCACATGCATTTCTTGGGCCTCACAGTTGGCTCCAAATTATAAAGCTGTCATAATATGAAATGGTGCTTCTCACAAGATTCTTAAACAGTAATTTTAAAATGAACACATGCTTCTAAATCTTACTGCAAAATATAGCACAGAAAATTGCTGATCTCCAGACACAGAAATATAGTAGTTCACATTTAGAAGAAAATCAAGACAGCCAAAAGCAGAATAGTATGCTCACATCACATTAGAGATTCCCAAGAATACACCGTTACGTACTATTACATGATAAGCCTTTGTCCTTATCAAGTCACGAGGTCACATGTACCTTAAATCACTAAAATTAGAATCTATTATTCCTAGCCATTCATATCACCCTCATAAAAGGATTAACTACTCACAGTGGTTAAGTATCTGTAATTACACTGAACCTAATGATCCTTACAAAATGGAGTTGATCATTTAACTGAGAAGAAACAGTGTGAGACAGTTCACTTAAGAACTAGGAGATGATTTAAATTTACCTTCCACAACAGGTAAGCCTAAGTAACAGTATACTACTACCTGAGACTCCATCCCAACGCCTGAAATTAGGTCAACTGGGAACACTGTCTGATTAGCATTAATATGCTTATTAATAATTTTTTTTGTTCTACCATTCAGTCCAATACGAATAAAGATCTACCATTATCCCATTACACAATTACATCTGGAGACTGTGCCAGACGGAAAGTTGGCTGAATCTAACCACACATGCTCTAGTAAAATAGAACAATATGCAGAACCTAAAATTTAATATTACATGCTCATTTTCCAAGGACCACTGAAGACCTCAACTTTAAATAGTATGAACTGACAACATTTAAGTAGCAAAGCCTCTCATTTTCCAGCTTGTGCTAAACATTTGTGGTGCAGATGAAGAGAATTGCAGCAGGAACAACTGAGTCAACAAGGAAACAATTACACAGCACAGAATTGTTTGGGATACCACAAAATGACATATTTAACCCAATATAATCAAAAGCAAAATATCCTTTACACAGAGTATCTGGTAGAGCAATCAAGACTGGTTTCCAAGCTTGTCTTGTTCAATTTTCATCTACAGAATTTTGTTTAAAAAAGCCTAATAACCTATCTGGTATAGCTTTGACATAATGGTTTTCAAAAAAAAAAAAAAAAATTAAGTCTCCATGCAATGCTATAGCTTTAAGTTTCCCATAATTGCCACAGCTTTATTGAATCATTATCTGCACACTATTTACTAAAGCAACAAATTGGAAACACAACTTCCGCAGAATTTTTAAAACAAATTCATACAAAACAAACTCAAGTAAAACTTCAAATTATGTAAGAAAATTGTCCAAAATGTAATGAGGAAACCATTATGAACACTAGCTCCAATTTCACTGTGAACCATAAGGTTATCTACTCTGTGCATTTCTTAATAACAATGATGCATTGAATTCAGAACACTGATAGATTTTTGAAACAGAACATGATATGTCACCATCACTAAATGGAGAGCTCTGGAGAAATCCTTCATAAAGATTTAACTATGTTTTTCAAGTGATTTCTGTATTTTTTCCATCCTTTTAAATAGAAGACTCACGATGTAGTAAAACATTTATTAAACACATGTTCATAACTTTTGAGACTCTTTCTGCTTTTCATATCAATGTAAACTTTCACAAAGTTCACTTTATATAGTAAAGTTCATAGAATAATAGAATCATAGAATGGCTTGGGTTGGAAGGGACCCCAAGGATAATCAAGTTCCAGCACCACTGCCACAGGCAGGACAGAGTTCATGCTTCTTACCTGACATATGAACTTCACAGGTCATGTTCTGCATGCCTCTCCTAGCCTGACTACTGCAGTACTAAGCTCATAGTGCTAGACATCAAGACAAACTTGCAAAACCAATTTATAGATCAGCTGGAGGACATTCTGACTCTTTATCTGAATACTGAGACTTAATATTAGCACACATACCTTACAGCAGGTTTTCTGTAAAATGCAAAGGTATTTTCATTATTCATTGGCTAACTTTTGTAGTAATAAAATTAATATAAGCAAAAGGATTAAGCATGTTTGTGAACAGGAAAAGGTCTACAGTGAAATCAGAATTCAACTCATGATACTGAAGCTATTACACCAATTATTTACCATATCTATTTTATACGATCATTGTTTCTCATATAACCAATTTATTTTTAAATTTTATACAGTTGTGGTAAGAAAAAAATTAATTTTGCCTGCTGAACACAATCCACAATAGCCAACATTTTTCTCAAATCAAGATGTATTTTCTTTAACTTATTAAGTCTCCCTTAAAAGATCCTTAAGAAAGAGCTTTCCTCACTATTTCACTAACTGCACTCGGTTCCAGTACTGGGATCCTAATTCTGAAGGAAAACACTGAAGTAAACCAAAAGTCAAACGAGGGTTTCGCTTCTGCTCACCAGAATTCTCAGGGCATTGACAACTCCTTCAGAAACCACATTCTCTGCTCACTTTTGCAATCTTTAAATCTCCAACTATTACTTTCACAAAACCTCTATCCTTGCATTCTCATTACAAAAGAATGGTAAAAGTAACCAATTCTCTGAGTATGGACAGAGAGACACAAAGAGGCTTTAGATTTTATCTGGAACAGCACCAGCAGAAGTGACCAGAATTATGGGGAAAAAAAAAGAAGTATGAAATAGAATTACAGAAACTGGAACTGGAACATAGTATTTTAAAGCTACTTCAAAGCAGAGTTAATACCTTGAACAGACAACTCAGCCTAAGTCAAAGCTCCTTGGGTTTGTGAAACAGAAATACAGCTCCCACAAGCTGCTTTTTATTCCCTGTAACATTCAAAAGCTTAAATTCTGAACTGAATTTCTGCAACAGATATCTCAGAAAGGAAAAAAATTCCCAAAGACACAAGACAAATCATCTGTTCTAGTTCTGTACAGTACTGTTTCAGAAAGCTTGCAAGCAGAGCTACTGAAGGGGGTAATTATTCCTATGTGAAAGTATCAAAAATTCATAATATGCTCATGAATACAATGAGGAAAGGCAACTTATTTTAAATACAGTGTTGTGAAAGAATATTAGTTCAATCTCGCTTTTACATAACACAGAATGAAAACTAGTGACTAGGAACAAGAAAAAAATGTAATTACAGCAAAAAGCAGTATTTCCTAAAAAGACCTCATTCTGCATATTGAATTTTTCAAAGAAGCTCACTGTAACACACACTAGTCAGTGATCATGATACCCTGCGTGAACACCGGATTCATCCATCACAATGATCTTCTGAGATAACGACACTGGCTTGCTGACAGAGAAAAACCTAAGACTTCCTCCTGGAGCAGTAATCAGCACGGGATTCTGGGGAATTCAGCAAAGGTTCACTGAGAAAAAGTGAAAAACCAACACCTGAATCCATTACATAATCTACTTCCTCTAATAACAACTATGGATTCTATTCCACTCCTGCAACTCAATCTCCTGAGAAGAATAAAACACTGTGGCCATGAGTACTGCAGACTGGTATTTGATCACTTCAAGCCAAACTTGTGTGTACCTCAAGATGCAGACTTATTCTTCTTTTCTTTCCTTTGTACTTAATATGGGCATCATGCTAAAGTCATGTACTGAAATTCAAATTCCCTGATTTCCAAAAGAGAAGGTTAAATTTTACTTCATTAGAGTTTTATGTTTATTTTTCATCTCAAATTCTTTCTTGCAAGTGAAGAAAGATTCCAAAGGTTGGATGAAAATAGCATTTCCAAGAACTGCAGTGTGAAATAAACAACAGTCTCCTTCAAGAGCAGCATGAAATTGAACTTAAAGACAGACAACATATACTCAGGTCAACTAGAAACAGGAGTACCACTATGTTCAGCCAGGAACGTTGATCTTCCAAACTTGGCATCTACCTGGGTGCAGCACATAGTGCTAGTCAAAGCAGTGAGTTACTTCAGGAGCCTGCCACATGCATTTCACGATTCAACGTGCAGCAATTCTGACAAGCAGCCCTCAGCTATTTAGGGATCCCACTCATCAAAGGCATGTCCAGCTTACAACCCCATACCTTCATGTCATCTTGTCTTAACTGCATTCCTGAGTTTCAAAAACTCCTATAAAAGTGCAGGTCCTGGCACTGATTATGCTCTTTTTAGTACAGAGCAGCTGACTGAGGCAGAGCTGGCGGTAACTGCCTAAGAGAAGTTACCCACTTTACAATTGATGGAATCATCAATGGAGAGTCACTGAATAAGGCACTGTCATCCTCACTCAGCAAAGATTTACCACATTTAAGACATCTGTACAAAAAAGCAGTACAAATAACACTGTCTGAAAATATCCACTTTAGCTATATTGTATGCTGGTAGTCCTTTTCATTAAACAAAATTAAAATTAGATTGACAACTTTTGATGTATTTCATGCTCAGAACATACTAGAAACAGAAAATATATATCAAATTATTTTGGGAAGTAAGACAACTTCATTAATGCCATAAATTTATGAAATTAAAACATTACCACATGTTTTAAGCTCATGCAATAATGATTCTGCATAGAATTACAGAATATCCTGAGTTGGAAGGGACCCACATGGATCACCAAGCCCAGTTCCCAGCTTCACAGAGCATCATTCGAATTCAAACCCAATGTCTGAGAGTGCTGAGCAACTGGCAGCTCAGGGCCGTGCCTGCTGCCCTGGGCAGGCTATTCCATGCCCACCGCCCTCTGGGGCAGAGCCTTTCCCTACCCCCGGCCCTCCCCTGGCACAGCTCCATGCCGTTCCCTCAGGCCCTGTCGCTGTCACACAGAGCAGAGCTCAGCGCTGTCCTCCCCTCCCTGTGAGGAGCTGCTGCTGCCATGAGGCTCCCCTCAGCCTGCTCTGTTCTGGGCCCAGCACACCCATGGCCCTCAGCTCACACACCTTGCCCTCAGGACCCTCACCATCTTCATAACACTCACCTAGGCACTTTCTAATCATTTTATGTATTTTTTAAATCATGACTATTCCTAATTTATCAAACAGGTAAACTGAATTTTATAATCCTATTTCAAAACTCTTAAGTCCAATACTGAAATCACATCCATAGCTGGACACACACACAAAAAAGAACTCTCAAATTCTGTGAAAGAAATTAGTTTACAAAGCTTTGTTTTTTATAAAATCTTCCAGTTTACCTTAATTATTTTCAATTTAATCTCTTTAAAAATTTTATAGCAGAAGTGAAACTGCTTGCAATTTTATTTGCAGTATCAAAGAATTGAGCCTTCTTTTAAAGCATATCCACTTCCCATTGAATAAAATGGTTCTGAAAAGTAGTTCATTAGTGCTTAAACCAAGCCACATCATGGACTACCGCTGCTGTAATTCCAGAAGAAAATTTCTGATTTAAGTGTGGTATCTGAGGGTAACATGAAGGGATGAAAACCAAAGAAATCAATTCCTAGAAGAAGAAAGTCTTCTTCTACCATAGTATTCACTTGGCTCCAAGAAGTGTTTGGTTTTTACAAAGAAATCAACAGAAATAACTTCATGTCATTCAAGAATGCATTGCTGATGAGAAAAAACTACTCCAGGCTACTCACCCTTTATTAACTGGTCATAGAATTGAGGCTCAATAGCACCAACAGCCATGAATTTTCCATCAGACGTCTTGTAGGTTTCATAAAATGGTGCACCACTGTCCAGTAGGTTCTCACCTCGTGGTCTATTCCAGAGTCCTAAATTTTGTGACTTCCACAGAAAAGAACTTATGTATGCTATTCCTTCTACCTTAAAGATGCACAGAAAAACAAAACAACAGCTTCAGTAAATCTTTAGCGATTTTATATCCACTAGGAGAGAACAATAAGTAATTTTAGTTGCAAGAATAAACTTCTTGCCTCTAAGAACATTGTATACCATCAAGCATTCTACCTCTAGAAATCAAGATGCCTATACCAGTAAGCATCAATCCTTTAAGTATCAGTTTTTCTGTATTTTTATATTCGTGTATTTATATTTATGTATATAAAACTATGTAAAATACATAAAAACATACATTTCTGAACACTGTATTTTCTTGACTGTACTGACTATACTGCTATTTTTACAACTAGAAGGAAATTGAAGGTTAAAATTTTCTTACAACATGAAAACTGAAAAGCTCATCTGGATCCCTAAGATAAAAAATACATTCTCTCACTCTTGTCACTGAGAAGTATAGCAACATACCAAGGTAACCTTTGAACAGGCAACTGTGTCTCATGAATATGGCACTAGAAAAGATGGTTAATCCTGTTTCAGATTTCTCCTCAAAATTTTGGTTATGCAAAGCACAACTAGTTGAAAATTCAGGTTGTTCAGCTTTTACGTAATTACTTGTTCCCATCTTTCCAAGCAAAACCATACTCTATGGTTTTGCTCACCAACAGGATCTAATTTCTTCTGACTGCATTAGAAAAATTGTAAGAGAAGACGTGACAGAATTAGAAAGATTGTAAGAGAAGATGCAACAGTAATAGGACATGACCAGAAACGTTCCAATGGAAAAGTGAAAAACCTGAGCTGTGTAATTATCTAGTCAACACTCACATCTCTGTAGTAATATGAGGAGCTCGAAAGGCAAAATAGCATTAATTTTATTTTATTACAGTTGGTTTTTTTTTTGTAAGATGTTCTCACCAGTATTCTATGTGTATTTGATAGACATATATCTATTATGCAATATATATATATGTAATGTATAATACATATCTAATATGCAATATGTATACAATATACAATAAGCATGTAACAATGTACAATGTACATACACCTATTATATCAGCATTATATATGTCTGTAAAGAGAAATGCAGTATGGTCTCAAAACAGAAATTTCAATGAGATTGAGAGAAGATTCCTCAAGCTGTGTGCTAATGAGTATTGTGTAAACATCATGATTAAAATTAGATGATTTCATGTTTTCACAGCATAAGCACTGAAATAGAAAGCTACTAATTTTTCATATATATTAATTTCTACCCTTTAAAACAAGAAGCATGCAAATCTTTGAAGTATGAAGTCATGAAGGCTTTTTCATTTAATATATATTGTTTCACCTCTTTCTCAGTTTCCTGCCACAAATACAGAGATATTTTTGCCCTAATTGTCATATGATGAAGTTAACTTTCTTAGGAAAAAATAGTACATGCCATCATATGCATGTTTGCAAGATCTGCAAAGATAACAAAACAGGGCTCACTTTATTAAAGATCTTATCTTGCACTGCTCATTTTAACACAGAATTACACAAAAAACACTGCAAGTAAGGATAATAACAAGTGGGGCTAATTCCAGAATAAGCTCTAATTACAAGTTAGGTTTTGGTTCCAAAAATTTGTTAGAACTACTGACAATACCTATCCACTGTACTATCTGCCCTGGGGACACAAAAAAATAGCACTACTTTGGTCTGATACATGCATTTCAAAATACCCCTATATGGCTAACCAGACAGCTAGCTTCTTAATGAGGTCTGCTGTACTTCCGAGACGAAAGTGCTTAGCATCTTCAACAAATCCTCAAAGGCATGCTCAAATTACACCACATACATACATTAATGTGGTCACTTTCTTTTAAAACATGAAAAGGACAACATGGGAAGACTTCACTTTAGCCTAACTGTACAGTGGTTATCATAATCATTAGGCATTTCATTTAATGATTTCTTAATGCTAAAAGCATTAACAGCCTGTGGAGGGACAAGAATCCAGAGGCACAACTCCCCTGGATGACCTCTGTCAGTTCCATGAGTCTTCTGTTCCCTCTGCAGAATGAAACAGTTCAAACAAAGCTGAGAATAAACCCACACCAACCTAACTTCTATCTTCATGACTGAGGAACTCTTCTAGGATGTGGGAGTTTTACTTATGAACATATCCAGGCTGAGAAAGACCTGGAACCCCAGCCTTCTGTCAGACAGTTAAATGCTCTTGCCATGGGACTATTATGCAAGTGATCATTATCACCATCTTTCCCTGTGGCTGTCTTTCCACAAGCAGTGAGTCATACTTGATCAGATGCCTACCAACAGCTGTAGACTCTGTGTCTAAATTTCAAGTGAACCTGAAGTGTTGCCCTAACTCACATGTGTGAGAGTGCAGAAGCATCTTTTCAGCAGTCTGTGAGGACAAGACAAGGGGAAACAGCCATAAACTGGAGCACAGAAGTTCTGCACCAGTATGTGAAGGAACTTCTTCACAGTGAGGGTCACAGAGCACTGGAACAGGCTGCCCAGGGAGGTTGTGGATTCTCCTTATCTGGAGATATTCAAGACCCACCTGGATGCCTACCTGTGCAGCCTGCTGTAGGGAGCCTGCTTTGCAGGAGGGTTGGACTCAGTGATCTCCAAAGTTCCCTTCCAGCCCCTACAGTTCTGTGATTCTGTGAGCAGCGAAGATAAAGTAGTACTTCAAATAGTTGAGCTAAATGTTCTCTTAAGGTTCCTTCCAACTGAACCATTTTATTCTGAACTACAAGAAGTACTTAAAGTATTCAAAGACTTGCTGTATGTTTTCACAAAGATGCAAATCCTCTCAATTTTCCTTTGTAGGCCACATTTTTTACACTCACAATCACTTCTGTTATGTTCATTGGGCCTCCTCAAATTGGTCATTTTTTTTGTGAAGGACAATGTCCAGTGTCAGAAGTATTTTTCTGAGGCTTTAGAAATACTGATTAGATTGGAGGAATTACTTAGAAACCTTGCTGTCTCTATTTCCTGTTTATACATCCCAATACAGTGTGTATGTGTTTTACAACAACATTACATTGTTGACTCATGTTCAGCTTGTGACTAGTATAAACTTCCACGGCAATACTTCAGCCTAGTGTTCTCCTATCACATTTGTGCAGCTAATTGTTTCTGCTTTAGAAAATTATAGAGCAGAGGTCTCAATGAATTTCAGCCAATTTTTTTCAGGTCATCTCTCCGATTTGTAAAGGTCAGTTTCAATTCTAGTCCTGTCATCCAATATGCTTGCAACTCTTCCCACATCCACATCCTCTGTGAATTTACTAAACACAATCCCTTGCCTATCACTCACCTTAATGCAAAAAACACTTAAGAATAATTAAAACAAGCCCACAAACAAATTCAGAGAGGAGGAAAGTGAAAGAGAGAAGGGAGGATAGGAGGGGAGAGGAGGAAACAGCACACTTGCAGATAGTACAGGATTCAAGAATAAATGTAAATATATATTTTTTCTGTATGTGTAAATGGGTGGCCTTGCACTGGGGTTAGAGCTTGATGATCTCTGAGGCCCCTCCCAAACCAAGCCATTCCACGATTCCATGATTGAAAATTCTACAATATTAATTATTAAGCAATTAAAAAATTACCCTTTATTTTACAGCAAAGCCTTTGAAATTAATTTCTTGGCAATGATCCGTGGCTGTGTAATTTTTCTAGGGAACAGTGCTTCTCATAAGACATGACCTACCTCAAATTGACAAGCAGTTTTATCTAGGACAAAACTAATGCAAATATTTTATTAGGATTGTTATTTTTGCTATAATGTATTATTGTTTATTGCATACCCTATTTCCATATGTCAAATTTATTCACCAAATATACACAGCTAACAGTTTTTGAAGAAGTTAGACTAGTAGAAGAAAAATAGGGAAAGGCACTGGAGAAAAACTGCAGTATGTCCCCCATATTGTAAGGATGTCATGGTAACAGTGACCTGTGCAACATGCCTGCAGGTAGAAAAAATAGCTATTTTATGAGATTCTTTACTTTCCCATTCCAAGTTCTCCATTTTAAACCTTAGTCAGTAGCTCCAACTTCCTCCCTTTAAGAGGTTTAGCATAGGAAAAAAACCTCAAAATCTTAGCAAACAAATTCAACCATTTTTCCACCCCTCCCTGAGACAAGACTTACCATACTTGCGTCAACAACCTGCCCTTTGCCAGATATGGTACGTTCATAAAGGGCTATAATAATGCCCAGTGCACATAACACACCTCCACCAGCAAAATCAGCTAGAAGATTTAAAGGTGCATATGGATTTTCACCTTTTCTACCCAGCTTTGACAGCACACCTGAAAGTACAGCAAATGAAGCAAACACACAAATTAAAAGTGATGTTTGTAAGTCAAGTTTCACTCTTTGCAATCTATGCAGGCAAACACAGGCCAAAGCAAACTTCCCCCAATGGATTGCTGATTCATCTCCAGACACATCTTAGCAAATAGTTATTCTGTCATTCACAAAATAACAGTATATCTGAAATCACATCAGTGAAGACATATCTAAATACATAAATTAATAAAGAAGTTAGTATCTCATAGATAAATAGCTGATCATCTGGCTACATAAGTACAACATTTCATAGAAAATTAACTTGTATGCAAGAGTTCTATATTAATACTTCTGCATGGATAGAAGCCCCATAAAAAATTCAGTAGGCACTGTGAACGTTCCTCAGAGCAACAACAGCGAATTTTTCTTGTTTGAATCTCTTAAAGTAAAAATGCAGATTTACAATCTTCAGTGCACATAACCCATGAATTAACAGAACTAACAAAGGATTTCACGCTGACGTCCCCTTTTCTACTCCCTCACTTGAACTATCTTTGAAAAACAGGTTGTGTATCAGAGGAATGGATGAATAACATACAAAGGTAACCTCTGATTGCATGCAACAGACACTAGGAATCTATGTTTATGACAGAAATTATGCAGAAAACGAAAAAGGACAGAGTAAAGGCTAGGTAAATTTACTTCAGTCAGAGCTCTGAATCTGTCAGCATTTTTCTGACATCCTGAACAGCCTTCTTACTGTTACTTCACTCTTCTTAGCTTCCTTGTAGGTCCCTTTGGGTAAATAAAACTTGGCATATGGTCATGTCTGTCCTAAGCCTTCGGCCTAAGGCCTGAGATTCACAATATACATTGCCAAAATTTCCTGAGAACTGTGTGATTCTGAAGCACTATTTAGTTAGCTAATGCTCTAACTCACTTCCTAAGTACAGACAACAGAGTTTAATGTACAAATAATTCTGCAAAGCCTGTAGTGCAAACATAAAGCAACATCACTGACTGAAATCTCACTTTTAACAGTCTTAGGGTTCTCAGTCACCATCACATTAACATATTTATTCAAAGAAAGCCAGAGTTCATCAGGAAATTACCCATGATGTGATATTTCATTTTTGAAGACAGATATCTTTCAAATACTTTGTCTCGTTTCCTTAAAGTTGGCACAAAACAAGAATTTTTTGGCCCATTTTCTCTCCTCCCATATACACATGGAGAAGCAGCAGAATCAGAAGCAGCGAGAACAGCAGTAAATGAGGCCATGCCTGACAGCACTGATTGCTATCATCAGAGTTGGGTAATTTTGTTGTCTAATACAGCATACCTGTAGAACTGTGATACTTGAAATCAGCATTCTGTCCACAATACAATACTCTTAAGAAAACAGCACTACAGATAAAACCACGTTATTTTCAATTTCCTGTCTCCTCACTTCGTATCAATACAGATGCTTAGAGAAGAAAAGCAGAGGATGCTCACACGGCTTACGCTGTCTAATTTTCCTTTATTCTACTTTAAAGCAGATGCTCACAAATACACACAAAATAATCCACAGAACTTTGGGAATTATAATCAGATTTTATAGGAGAAAAGCCCTGAAGGAAGACAAGCATGTGTAAAAACTCAAGTCTTTTCTATAAAGAAAAAATTATGATTCAGATGAATAACACAAAGTAAGGAAAAAACTGTACAGTCTGAGAAGTCATGCTGGTCCAGCCTAACAGCTAACTGTTGCTGCCAAGAAGAATGGTCCAGTCCAGACAGCATCTCATCCTTTCTTGTACCAGCATTTTATATCTGTCAGACCTCCTAATGAACTGCTTCATCTCAATTTCCTGACAGAAAAACATCCTCTTTTTTCCTAGTTAGTTTTTGACTTGTTAGGGAGCTAAGTCAGTTTCCAGAGGGGTTAAGCAAACACCAGAGCTGACTGGAGAATTGAGCAGGGAGCAGCAGAAGGAGGAAGAAACCCTCCTTTCGTTGACAGGTATGCTTTAAACCAGGTCACTTGTTTCATCAGACTGCATCTGAGGCTGATGTCTGAGCTACCTGCAAAGAACTTCTCAGTGAATTCCTGAGTCTTCACTTAGCAGAAAAATAACAATTCATTCAACAGAAAATTTTACAGCCTACCTGATAAAGCCACGTAATTGATGTCGTGACCTGCAGACTTGGCATATTTTCCTGTCTGACCAAATCCAGTAAGTCTAGCATAGATGAGTCTGGGGTTCTCATGCAGAAGGACCTCTGGACCGAGACCAAGTTTTTCCATGACACCTTAATGAGACAAAGCACAGAATCCTAATTCACATTTATGTTTAATAATATAGATGATTCAAGGTTTAATCATAAAAAAACAGAAAAGAACTGCCATTTCTGAAATAACACATTCTAAATCATTGTTCATATTAAAACATTAACAGTCAGAACGTAACAAATTACCAGCAAACTGCATACATTTTGAATGCAAGCCAATTAAGTGGAAATTAAGGTTTAGGGTCATTTCTTATTTTTCTGCTTTTTGTTTTGTTTTCCAAAAGCATGCCAACAGCTTGCTCTGCTCTACAGTAGAAAGCCACCAAAAGCAGGCATAAATTTAAAACAATTTCCCCCAGAAAAGAGTTGATTCTTTTTCCACATCTAAATGATATGAAATTGCTTCCATTTTTCACTGGAATATATCATAGAATCATAGAATGACCTGGATTGAAAAGGACCTCTAAGATCATCCAGTGTCAACTACCCTGCCACAGGCAAGGTCGCCAGTCACTAGACCTGGTTCATTTTCCTCATCATATTAGCCTTTCAGTACACATGCATTCCTGTACCTTTTAACCCACTAATGCAAATGGATCATGCCACTGTATATTCCACAAATTATTTGCAATAATTACACAAAAGAAAATGTGTTATTTTCTAACGCAGAGAAAAAGGTACTTTTAGCAATCAACAAAATATAGGCTTGATCTGCATGGGTTCACAATAATCAAGCCTAAATTTTTGATCTGGCATTCTAAAATCATGGATTTAAAAGAAGCAGATTCAAGTTGCAAATAAATACAGATTTTTATTGGCTCAGTGCTTTCTGGTCAGACTATAAGCCATTATCTGTACTGGGATTGCAGGGAGATTGTTTGGAGAGGAGGAGATTGACTCCCCATAGAATCATAGAATCATCAAGGTAGGAAAAGACCTCCAAGATCATGCAGTCCAACCATTCACCTGCCACCAGTATTTCCCACTAAACCATGTCCTTCAATACAATTTCTAAATGCTTGACAAACACCTTCAGGGACGGTGACTCAACTACTGCCCTGGCCAGCCTCTTCCAGCACCTGACCACTCAGAGAAGAAATTTTTCCTACTATCCAACCTGAACCTCCCATGGCACAACTTCTGGCCACTCCTTCTAGCCCTATTGCTTGTTACGTGGGAAAAGAGGCCAACCTCCACCTCACCACAACCTCCCCCCAGGTAGCTATAGAGAGTGATAAGGTCTACCCTGAGTCTCTTTCAGACTAAACAATCCCAGTTCCCTCAGCCACTCCCCTTAAGATTTGTGCTTCAGATCCCTTACCAGCTTCACTGCCCTTCTGTGGATAGGCTTCAAGGCCTCTACAACTGTCTTGTAGTGAGTAGCCCCGTACACAGTACTTGAGGTGCAGCATCACCAGAGCTGAGTACTGGGGGACATTCACCTCCCTGCTCTTGGTGGCTACACTATTTCTGATACAAGCTAGGCTGCCACTGGCCTTTGTGGCCAGTAGGGCACACTACTGGCTCATGTTTAGTTGAACACTGCTAAGCACCCCTAGGTCCATGTCCTCCACGCTGTCTCCCAGAAACTCCACCCCAATCCTGTATCATCATCTGGGGTTGCTGTGGCCAAAGTGCAGGACCTGGCACTTGGTCTTGTTGAGTCATGCTGAAGAAAAAGAGACAGATATTAGTTGTAGGTGATTCCTCCCTCCGGTGAACTGATGTCCAACATAACGACTAGACCCTGTCCTTAGAGAAGTCTGCTGTCTTCCTGGGGCTCAAGATGTTACCAGGAAACTACCGAGCTTGGTATGGCTGTCAGGCCACAGCCCCATACTGCTATTCTATATAGGGAGAGATGAAGCAGCTATACACGGGTCAAGGGCTTCAGGACCTTGGGACAAAAGCTAAAGGAACTGAATGCACCGCTCATCTTTTTCTCTCTGTCTCCTGTATTGGGTAATGACATGGGAACAAATCAAAAGATCTTGTCTTTAAATATCTGGCTTTGAGGCTGGTGTTGTTGCCAGAACTTTGCTTTTCTGAACAATCAAACGGTCTACACGGCAATGAGTTTGTGGTCAAAAGATGGACTACATAGGGGTGGGGTAAGGAAAGCCGAGGCCCAGCTTGAACTGACCTTGGCAAGGGATGCCAAAAGGAACAAGAAAGGCTTCTTCAGGTACCTCAGCCACAAAAGGAGAGTCCAGGAGGACATACCCTCCCCTAGTGAGTGACACGGGCAAGCTGGTAAAACAGTAACAACAAGGAGAAGGCTGAGGAAATTAATAAATTTTTTGCCTCCATCTTCTCTGATAACTGCTCACCACACAGCCCTCAGATGCTTGATTAGGTAGTGGGGGATCAGGGAAGCAACATCCTTCCCACTGGAAGCGAAGATCAGGTTTGTGAGCACCTGAGGAACCTGAATATCCACAAGTCTGGGGGTTCTAATGAAATGCATCCCACAGTCCTGAGGGGATGAGCTGATGTAGTCACCAAGCCACTCTCAATGAGATTTGAAAAGTCATGGCAATCAGGTGATGTCCCTGGTAACTGAACAAAAGGCAACATCACACCCATTTTTAAAAAGGGTAAAAAGGATGACCCTGGGAACTACCAACCTGTCAGTCTCACCTCTGTGTCAGGGAAGATCATGGAGCAGATCCTCCTGGAAGCTATGCTAAGGTACATGGAAGGCCGTGAGGTGATAGGGGAGAACCAGCATGGCTTCACCAAGGGCAAATCCTCCTTGACCAACCTGAGTGGCATTTTATGATGGTATCACTGCATCAATGGACAAGGGAAGAGTCACTAGTATCATCTATCTGGACTTCAGTAAGCCTTTGACAAGGTATCCTATAATATCTTTCTCTCCAAATTGGAAAGATATGGCTTTCATGGGTGGACTGTTCAGTGAACAAAGAACTGGCTGCAGGATCAAGTCTAGAAAGTGGTGGTCAATGACTCCATGTCTGTCAATGTCTTCATCAATGACACAGACAGTGCAGTCAAGCGGATCCTCATCAAGTTTGCGGATGACACCAAGCTGCGGGGTGCAGGTGACACACCAGAGGGACGTGATGCCATCCAGGGGGGACCTAGACAAGCTTGAGCAGTAGGCCCAGGTGAAACTCATGGGGTTCAACAAATTCAAATGCAAGATCTTGCACATGGGTCAGGGCAACCTTCACTACCAATACATTTAGGACTCGAGGGAATGGCTTCAAGCTGCGCCAGGGAAGGTTCAGGCTGGACGTTAGGAAATACTACTTCTCTGAAAGGGTGGTCAGGCACTGGAATGGGCTGCCCAGAGAGGTGGTGGAGTCACCGAGCCTGGTGGTGTTCAAAGAGCGTTTGGATGTTGTGTTGAGGGACACGGTTTAGCAAGAACCATTGGTGATGGGTGAACGGTTGGACTGGGTGATCCTGTGGGTCTTTTCCAACCTTAGCGATTCTATGATTCTATGATTCTATGCTGAAAGGAGCAGTCCTGCTGAAAAAGACCTGAGGGTACTGGTGGATGAGAAACTGGACATGAGCCAGCAATGTGCCCTTGCAGCCCAGAAAGCCAATTGTATCCTGAGCTGCATCAAAAGAAGTGTGGCCAGTAGGGCGAGGGAGGTGATCCTGCCCCTCTACTCTGAGCTGGTGAGGTCTCACCTGGAGTACTGGCTTCGATCTTAAATAGAGTAGACTGAGGTTGGATATAAGCAGGAAGTCTTCTAGAGTGAAGGTGGCGAGGCACTGGAACAGGCTGCCCAGAGATGTGATTGATGCCCTGTCCCTGAAGACTTTCAAGTGAAGCTGGATCAGGCCCTGAGCAACCTGATTGAGCTGTGCATGTCCTTGTTCACTGCAGGGGAGTTGGATTAGATGACCTTTAAAGGTCCCTCCCACAGGATTCTGTGATTCAATGAACTTCATCCTTATGGGCCTCAGCCCAGTGATCCAGCCTAACCAGATCATTCTGTAGGGCCTTCCTTCCCCCAGGCAGATTGACACTTCCTCCCAACTTGGCATGGTCTGCAAACTTACTAAGGGTCCACTCAATCCCCTCGTCCAGGTCATCACTAAAGATATTAAACAGGACAGGTCCCAGTATTGAAATAACTGATATGTCTGTTCTACTCCAGAACCTATTATTGCAACTTGTTTCAGATTGTTCATAGAATTACTACATCTTCAAATTCCTTAAGATCTACTTGTCTTGTATTACTGGGCACTGAAAATATTTAACATTATTGAGAAAGGGGTGATATTTGCTACCATAGTTCTACATACTCACACCTATTCTGAAAAGCAAGGTCCATCAAATTACCAAGAGGAAATGAAAGAAAATTTCAGTCTTCCTAAAGACAAAAGTTATTAGGATTCTTGACCATAGCATAAAATAGAAACAGTTGTCAAGAAGCTTCACACAAGCTTCAGGATTGGCCTGCATAAAAACTTTCAATGGAAAGAGTTACTGACAGAACTAAATATACTCCATAAATTCACTTATTTGACTACAAGGGTACAGTACTGGCTCAGAATACACAAAGTCAGAAGCTACTTTCTGCTGAATCTCTCATTACTGTATGAGCAAGATTTTCAAGTACCAGTGAGGACTGGGTGTTCAACAATCCCTGTGCCACAAGATCACTGTTGGAAGGTCAAAGTACATATGTGCCTAAAGAAACTCCTTCCACTTAGGCTCTTCTCATCTCCTTGGTTCACATTAACTTTATGCTGGATCACACATTTATCTTTTACAGTTTTAGGCCCATAAACCTTAATGCGTAGTTAAGAATTGCCTGCATTTCCAGGTAATCATAGAACCGTTTGTGTTGAAAGAGATTCTTAAATGTCACATAGCCTAACTTTCCTGAAATGAATGGAGACCATCTGCAGCTAGATCAGGGTGCTCAGAGACTGCTCCAGTCTCACCTTCAGTGTCTCCAGTGATGGGGCATCCACAGCCTGTCTGGGCAACTTGTTCCAGTGCCTCACCACTCTTACTGTAAAGAACTTCTGTATATCCAATCTCAATCTCCCCTCTGCTAGTCTGAAGCCATTTCCCCTTGTCCTACCACAACAGACTCTGCTGAAGTGTCTGTCCCTGTCTGTCTCACATCCCTTATTTACATACTGCAAGGCTGCTATCAGGACACCTCAGAGCCTTCTCTTCCCAGGCTGAACAGCCTCTCCCTCATTCTGTCCTCACAGGGGTGAAGTTCCATCCCTTGGAACAAGAAGTTCCTAAAGCTAAAAACATGGTTTATGAATGAATAAAGCATCTCACACACATCTGCTGTCTGCAGAGGAATCACAAGCTTCAAGACTACCTACTATGTTAACCTCAGACTGTGAGCAGGGCTGACACACGTGGCAGGACTGCTGTCCTGGCTCGCACATGCTTTCTCAGATGCACAGGCGTTGCCCAGCACCATTTGCTCAGCCTGCCCCAGGCAGTGGGGCAAGGTCTGGCAGAGCACGGTTTCTCCCTCTGGTTCAGCTGGACTGACGGATTCCACAAATCCCCGTCTGTCCCACCCAGCCACAGGAAATAAAACTCCCAGAAGCTGTTCCCTTCCCATGTGCCCTAAACACATCAAAACAGCCACAGACTGAGGGATCCCCCTCAGCACTGCACCCGCCCTCTCCCTCTCACAGAGACGCCGCCGTGGAGCTGCCCCGAGCACCGCTCCCCGCAGCGCAGCCCTCAACCCCTAACCCGGGGTTCCGCCACCCCCTCACCGTGGCGGAAGGGCTCGATCAGCACGTCCGCCCCGCTGCACAGCCGCCTCAGGGCCGCTGCGCCCGGGGGCCGCTTGAGGTCGAGCGCTAAGGAGCGCTTGCCGCGGCCCTGCACGTCCGTGGCCACGGCGGAGCGCGGGGCCCGGTCCACCCGCACCACGCGGGCCCCGAAGTCGGCGAGGATCATGCCGCAGAGCGGCGCCGGCGCCAAACCCGCCAGCTCCAGCACCCGCAGCCCGCTCAGCGCCATGCTGCGGCCGCCGCCTGCCGAGCGCCGAAACATCGATCCTCGAACGGCCGCAGCGGGCGCTGGCGGCCCCGGAGAAGAGCGGGCTGTGCCGCCCCTCTGGCCCTCTGGGTCGGTCCCTCATCGGTGGGCCGGTGCTCCGCCCTGGGTCTCGCTTTCTCACGAGCGGCGGGTTTCCCACTCGCCCCGTTGGCTTTTGGTAACGCTGAGGCTGGCGGATGTGCTTTTCCTTCTGGGTCAGGGTCAGGCAGACAGCGAAGAATATGAAAATCAACAGTTTGATTTGTTTCCACCGTTACCATGACGTTATTGGGACACTGTGTTTCTTTAAGTGATTCTCACTTTCTTTCATGTGCTGTCATCTTAGGGTCTTGGAGTTCGTGCTGAACAGGAACAGACAGTTTCGGTTGCATCCCCTTCTTTCATTTCGCCTGGTGTTCTTTGGTTTAACACATCTAAATAATGCTCTAAGCACAAACTGAGTGACCTCTGGATTTTGCCAGCTTTGTCAGAGCAACCCATTTATGCAGTGCTGTACACCTGGTTTTTTTTTTGGTTTGTTTTTTTTTTTGCTTTCAGTGACCATTTCAAAAGTACTCTGTGTCACCAACATGCAAGTCAGAACTTTATTAAATTATTTCATTTTCAGGAAGGTGAGGGCAAAACTTTATGAGCATTAAATTCACTTCGAAAATTTGTGTTTTAACGTAGGAGTAAGAGAGAAGTAGATATCCTCGTTTACCGAGGGATGACACTGATGATCTGCATCCAAGAAACTCTCCCAAAGCAACAAGTCACACCACACAAAACATGTATTGGAAGCAGGCAGCCACACCCTGTCATAGGCTTGCAGTAAGTAAGAACAGTAAGAACAGTACAGTGCTGATATATGCAATATCATTTCATAGGATTCATTAATATGCAGCAAGAAATCAGTGGCTGTATAAATTCAGTGCTGCAGAGGTAATGGGTTTGGGTGAGGTCAGTACATCCCTCTGAAGTAGCTGTGAATTCATACTGCCCAAGAATCTGTTGGAGAATATAAAATACAGATTTAGAAATGAAAGCCCACTCTCATCCACAGAGAACAGATGTGTAAGCTGCTTTGTGATACTACATTAAAATCAACATATCCTAGAAATTCTGCTCTTTTTGATTTGTTTGGTCCAGGCAGTCACTGGAGTGAAGATCTGGCCTTGCTGCAAGGAATAAGCTTTGCCATTAATTTTTGGTTTGCTCCCTATTACTCTGTTGAAACAGGAGGATAAGTTAACAAATGTCTGTGACAGCGATTTCCATACTTTGGACCTTTACCCTTGTACCTAAATTAGAGTATTCACCTTTGAGTTGTATGCTTATGGTATTACTGTGCTTTCTGGATTTAGATGAAGAGACTGGCAAATAGATTTGACTAACCTTTATGCTGGCTAAACTGAGGAAAATAAATATTTTCCTGCAAGTTTATTATTAACTGCGATTGTATGGACTGGAAAGTCTAGGCCACGGTTACTCCTGGATTTTGATTGCCTGGATACTGAGCTTCAGGTCTCCACTGGGCATCGTGTGTTCCACTAACTGGCAATCTTGCCCTAATTCCTTTCCAGCAAGACATTCCTGCTGACCAGTGTCTTCCACAGTATGCACCCCAGGCAATTTTGCTAGGTTTGCCAGTGTGATAGGCCTTTGTTTTTATGAACTGTTTCTGTCGCACAGCCACATTGTCACCAATAAGACATTAATTTGCACCTTAACTATGGCCAAATTTATTTAGTTTATAATTAGTTCATATTCTTTTTCATTTTTTGATTCTTAGATAGTTTGAGAAAACAAATATGGACTTTGCCGAGGAACATGTATTCCTGAAAGAAAGCACTGATCTGAACTGACATACTATCTGAAATATTTCATCTGAAACAACGCATCTACTCTCTTGCAGTTTAGAAGATGAAAAGCAGGCAAAGTAGATTTCATCCAGGACTTTGCACTGCAGCCCAGGACTTTTCACATTACTTATGGTACAAACCATCGGTTCCTGTATAGGGAATGTGTTCCCATATGGTGCTGTCTGTCAGAAAGCTTTTGTGGTGTTCTTCATTTGCCTTCCACTCTGCCTTAGCAGGCCGAGTTGTACAAAACTTGTGAAAATGATGTAAAATGAGAATGGCAAAACTGTATTTTATGTCACTGGCCATTATGGCAGTAATACAAAGAGCCTTAAAATGCTTGTGGATACCCTTGTTTTTAAAGCAGTGTGTGCTGCCCCAAGTGAATTAAAGTAGTCATACCATAAAGGAAAACAAATTATTTAAAGGAAGTCTTACAGATATAAATTTTTATGTGTGCATATACATATGTATGTAAAAAGAATATATTTTATGACCCCTAATATTGGCTTTCTCCAACTTAGTAGCAAAATTAATGCTTAAGAAATATGTATTGTGTGTATATTTCCATAGTCTTCAAATGGTGAAAGTCTTTGGCTGATCTCAGATACATAATAGAAAACATAAATATGAACAAACCATTGTAGTTTTATGACTATTAATCTTTATTGGGTAAATGTATGTTTTACAAAGTAAGCAAACATTGATAACACGTACACAGAATAATTTTTCCAAGGTTCTTCTTACTTTGAACATCATTAGCTTGTGATGCCATACATCTCATACACCTTGTGTATTTATTTCAGAAGAACAGCATTATCTGAATACTTGATTGGTAGGGTTTAATCTGAAGGCATGCCAGAATCTTACTAAAATATTTATCCTAATAACATGGTGTCAGGTTTTAAAAGGTATGTGGTACAAACCCATCCCAAATTCATGAAAGAATAGAAGTCATCAGAGGACTGTTCATTAAGATGAATATTTTCAGTGGTTGCTGCATAAAACTAAAAAATCACAAATCACAGTCATCAAGTATCAACATACATTATTCATCATAAGGTGTGATTTCCATATTCTAGAAATAATACAAGGACATAGAAATTCATAGGGCAGATTTTGTTCCCTTTCTCTGTTGTACCAATAATGGTATCTTTATTCAGTATAGAGTTTCCAATAAATGTTGTCCTAAGCCTGCCTGCTTGTTACATATTAATGACAGGTAGTGTCTGTCTTAACCCTGTTGAAGTGTAATCCGTATTTCATTAGTTCACGGTGGAGAGCCAGAATGTGCAGAAGATACATTCAAACTTCTGTATTTCTTTAGTATATTTGTTGTTGATTCTGACAAAAAGAAAATAGTAAGACAGGATTTCAGGTACCCAGATTTTGAAAAACTGTTGGCAAATGTTAATGCTGAAGAATGGCCCAATTTACTGTGGTAGAACTGCTGAGGCAGCCAGTGTTTGCTTTCACCAGCTAAATATTGAACTAGGTTGCTACAGCTTTGCCAGGCTGCAATGTCTTTTCCTGAAATACTGGCTCTAGGAAGGCTGGTAAGAAAACTCTATCAACATCTTCACTTTTAAGTAAATATGCTACATTAAAATATACATCCTTCTGTGAGATCCCCGAACTCCATAGTTCATATGTTTCTCTGTGCTGTTGACATATCCTGACTTCTCTGTTTTGACAGCTTGCATTCTTTACATCAGGTTTCATTAATTTAAAGGCTAGAAAGAAGCATGACAGGTCCCCTGTCCAGTTCCCTGCACTCTGCAGACTGAATTACCTTAGTGTCAAGTTGCTACTAAGGCAGAAACTACTGCCACTCATTATTTTTCTTTGTTTTTTGGAGAGAGCAAGCAAGCACAAATACACACTAAAAGTCTGTGAACACTGACATCAAATGCATCTTCGGAGGTTTGAGGTGGGGATGCCATAAACCTGAATCCTGGACATCTTTATTTTCACATTTATTTCTTCTATGTGTAATGTTAATTCTAGTCCAGTAAAAATGTCTTCCTTTATAATTGGTCTCAGCTGAGCCTACTTATAATTCGTTCCAGCCTGGTTCCATGTAAATTTAAATGAACACATCATAAAATAAAATAAAAGAATCAATTGCCCAATTCCTGGTATATACTTAACTAAAGTATGTTTACAGACAAAATTGGCTTTATTGTGCAAACTGCTCTCTAAATTGTTGAAACTACTTTGCCTTTGTTTTTCTCTTTGAAGAAGAGAGCAATAACAATTGTGTCAACTACCCAATGTATGCAGCTCATCTCCGATACAGAAATAGCAATGCACTGCATCAAAACAAGCCTTCCTGACCTTTACAGTTTCACAGTCCAGAAAAATAAATGCAGTTCCAAAAAAGAAGCTTCTTCACGTAAACAGCTATTTGGCTGTTTTCTTCTTTACTTAGTTTCAAAAAGAAGAAACCCAGCAAAGGTGGAGAAGCGCTGGTGGTCCCCATGGAGGGCTCCATTTCCCATTCGCAGCCAAACTTCATCCCCCTTGGCAAGTTTCAGCACCGCGCTGTTTCCTGAGGTGTCCGCCTTCCCTTTTGATTCGTAGCTAAGGATGAATATTTTAACAAGTCAGTTTATCTTTTTCAGCAATGACCAAGGAAACAATTTCCAAAAAAAAAAAAAAAAAAAAAAAAAAAAAAAAAAAAAAACCCCAAAAAGTGAATCCAAGAAAGCTCATTAAGGCTTGCCAACATTCTTTTCAGTTTTGGGGGAAATTTTGGAGTTTTTATTTATTTGTTTGTTTGTTTGTTTTTCATTTGATCCCTAAATCAAACATTGCACCTTACCTAATTTCCTCATTTCTTTCTAAAACTCTGGATGAAGCTTTAAATTATGTGTTTCTCCTGCACCCAGGTTATGAGTTTACTATTTAAAATAAACTTATGCTCACTCTTTGCAATGCTCTGGATTTTCTGAGATGGTATCTCTTTCCGTGGGATTCATCACAGTCAATTTTAAATGCCTCCAGGTCAGAAGTTTCATGTGAGCTGGATCCCTGTGCTCCTTGCACAGGCAGCAGGCAGGCAGGGTACTCAAATCACCTTGAGGTCTTTTGTTGAAACACAGATGCATTTAATGTGGGCTAACCCAACTATTTCTTTGATTGTTGGTTCTCTTCCTCCACCTTTTGCCTTTTCTGGCATTAATGCTTTAGGGGAAAATAACAGGGTGTGCTTTGTTTTGCAGAGAAGATCTGCTGGGAACGAAGTACAACGGGAGAAGGATAAGGGGACATGGCCTCAAGTTGTGCCAGGGGAGGTTTAGGTTGGATATCAGGAAACGCTTCTTTACAGAAAGGGTGGTTAAGCACTGGAATAGGCTCCCCAGGGAGGTGGTTGAGTCACCATCCCTGGATGTGTTTAAAAGCCATTTCGTTGTGGTGCTCAGGGACATGATTTAGCAGAGGGTTGTTAGCATTAGGGTGGTATGGTTAGGCTGTGGTGGGACTTGATGACCTTTAAGGTCTTTTCCAACCTAAACAATTCTATGATTCTATGATTCTAAGTGCCCTTTGGTTGTGCCTTTGTTACTGGCCATGGAAAAAGTCTAGACAACTTAAATAAAGCTGCTCTCATCTTAAATGCCTAAAATCCAGTGCGCTGAATCTAAGCTTTTGTGTGTGCTTTATCAGGTTTGAGAGATAAACTTGATTTTGTCAGCAGACTCCTTATAGAGATTAAACAAATAACATTTTTTCAAACACTTTTTTTGCTCATATCCACTCGGCAATAAGCTTCTTAACCTGATCCTTATGGAAGATAAGAAGTTAAAAGTGAATCTTATTCTTGATGAATCTGCAAGAAATATATACAGCATAGAAAATTTTTGTTCAAATTGCGTTAATGATAACAGAGCCAGTAAATGGAACACTCCTGCTTCTTACTTATCTTCACTACTGCAGTTTAAATGCTCTCTACCTTTAAAGCACTTTCCCTTAACTTTCCTTAAGACTATTTTTAGTTGCTGAACATTTCATTACACCCATTCACTGACAGAAGAAAAAATGAGAGTGAAGATATGTTTTTAACAGAATGACAGCATTCTACCAGTAGACTCCAACCCTGACTTTCAGTGCAAATTCATTTCCCCGCGGCACTGAGGAACTTCTGATTAAGGATCATTTTCCAGCCCTGTCTCAGGGACAGATGCTATGTAAATTTGCAAGTTGAGGAGAGCAAAATGTAATACTTTTCCTTAGCTTGTTATTTCACCCTATGAGATTTCTTCAAAAACGAACAAGTTTGTGTTTTGAAATGTGAGCATGTAGTCACATCGATGCAAATGTCTTTTGCTGAGAAAATGTCATAGTCCTCCACTTACCTATATAAGCTGAATACTGTGTTGCCATTATGCATCAGGTACACGTACACTTCCTCCACATCTTCATGTTTCATCATATTGAAGGTGAAGAAATACACCCCTGAAACAATTACCAAAGTGTTTTCTTTATAGAAGTGGCCACTCTACAGACTTGTTCTTCTTGCTTAGGGAAAAAAACAGCTGAGGCCAAAATTATTTCAGCTTTTTCAGGGGGCATTTTGCTTCTGCTTGCAGTGAAACCAAAACCTGGTTCATTTTTATTCTGTGTATGCTGGGGATTAAGCCATGTCCTGTTCCAGAGAAATGACTTGTACACAGCTGGACTGCCCATCCCTTCCATCTCAGTGAAAGTGAAATTTCCCAAAGGCTGAATATAGTGACCTTCCTTTCCCAATTTTTTCCTTACTTTCATGCTCCTGCCCACTCCTAAAAGGGCTCAGCCTTGGAGGCCATCAGATAGCCAGCACATCACCAGGACCACTCAGGGCACAAGCAATTGTAACAGCACTCACTGCTGCGCTCCTGGTCATAATGCATCCTGCGCAATGCACTACTTTTTCTGCTTACACAGCAGTTCCCTCTCCATCATCCTTTTGAGCTCTTTCATTTCTGAAAGTCACCAACAATGTTACCAGTGCAGTCTTGTTATGTATCACAAGCTTTACCAAATGCCTGCAGGATGGAGGACTAGCTTCTTGTTCTTGAACTGTAGTTTTGTACCATTGGCCCTACAATGGGAGCTTGGAGCATGCATCAAAGTTGTTGAACAGGTCAAAGTTTATTAATCTGCACGCATATTTTTGAGTGGCTCTTTGTAGAGCTAGGAGTTGTACTGAATGATCCTTATGGGTCCCTTCCAACTCATGCTTTTATGGTTCTATATATTAACCTCAAAACAAAGCAGCTGTGAGGAAAATCACCTATACCTTTAAGTTTCAGTAAGACAAGTGTCACAGCAAGCTTGGAGGGCCTGACTTCCATTAAATGTAACATTACATGCCATAACTGTAAGTAGATGAATAGAAGTGTGAGAAAGGCCAAATGAGGGAAAGTGGTCTTAGTCTTGACTTACACATTATTGTCCTCCCGCCTCCATCTCCTCTTGCTGACTGCAAGATTTCTGTTGACTTACTCAGTTTCAATTTCCTGAAAGCAGGTGGTAATCATTTTGCAGAGTCTGATCTTGTGCTAACTCGGTACCATTTTCTCACTGTTATTGACCACACTTTTCTCCAGAGGACTGAGAATTGCATTATTTTGTTTGACAAGTACTCACCATTCACTGGAGCACCAAATCTGCCAGTCATTACATCAAAGAAATTCCCAACATTAGTTTCAACACTACTGAAGATGATCCCACTGTTCTGGTTGCTGAAGTGAGTAGCCATTGAAGCCATGAATGCAACCTGGAAAAATTTACTTCTTAGTCCATCATTCATTAAATGTACACGTATCGAGGAATCAGATACATTATTTTTTCCTGGATTTGCAGACTGTTTATTTTCCTGACAGAGATGTTCTTCTAGGGCCTGCTCCAAGGCCATTAAACTCCTGTAACAGAACTCCCATTGAAGGAAGCTAGAAGAGTGCTAGCCTTCTTAGATTCAATTGGACTATTCATGACTGTAAAGGAAAGTGTATGGGCAAGTGTTTGCAGGGCAGAACCTTAGTTTTGGGTTTTATTTACCTTCATGTCTCTCTAGAATGATGCAATAATCAACCGGTACAGTGTTGTAGATAAACATGAATTAGTTAGTTTTCATATGCTCCCTAATGTACTTAGGCTGGATATTGCTTTAAATTGAATATGTTAAATAAATAATCTTGGTAGAATCCATACTCGATTGTTACTTGCTAACTACCTTCAGAGATAAATTAGGCATTTTTATTAGAGATCTTCTAGGAGTTCAGTGACTGGGATTCAATAATCAGCACTTTTCCTCTCTTGCCCTGTATTCCCCAGTCAGGACAACAGAGGATGGTGAAGATCAAAAGAGGAAATCGATCACTGTCGCTCTCAATTTTTGCAGGGAGGTATATTGGCTGCAAAATTTTTTTCTTAGGTAGCAGTGCAAAACCTTCCACACTGGACAACTCAGATTACCCTCAGTAATGTACCAAGAAACAATCTATAGAAAACTGTTGCATAGGTGAGGCAGGGGGTTATCTCTTTTGTCAGTCTATAATCCCCCCACCCGATTGTCAGTAGAAAGAGTACAGGCAGAATTGCAGCATCTGCATGCTAGAAAGTGACATGGTGACTTAGTGGACACTTTATTCCTCTCTCTTAATTTCTCTGAAGAAAAGTTAGAAGAAAAGTGTTCAATTACTGTTGTTAAGTGCTCTCTACAATAACCAATTTCTTGATGAGATTCCAGAAAAACAGTTATTTAAAAAAAAAAAAAAAAACCACCCCAAACTTCTTTTGATTTCAGACCCTAATGAGAGTGAGGCAAAATCAGATGTCAGTTCTGATCCAACAATGGAAGTCATTAGCCATTTTCTCAGAAATCTGAGGAGCTCCAGATGTGAGCTGAAAGCTTGGACTGATTTTCTTTATCCTTACACAGGTACATTTTCTCTGACAGCAAACTGTTATGTTCTTGCTTCTCAGCCAGGTTCACATCAAAGTTCATTCTATGTTAAAGCAAAGCAGCTGTAATGGCCACTAGATGGAATTTATTCTTTGTTCAGATTCCATTTCACTCTCTCTTTAACCTCAAGGTACTTTTCTGGGCTGATCAGAACAGCTGAAAAAAATGTCCTTTCTCCCTGTGTCTCATTTTGAAATGCAAGTCTTTCAAAATAACTCTGTACTTAAACAGGTATTGTATTCGGAAGTCTTTTTACTCTTCCTGTCCTCTCCAAAGTTTTTAAGCATGATGTTAACAAGAAATTACATACTCTACTGCATAAAGAATTTTTAAGCACTCTATCGAAGAGTGATTAACTTTTACCTGAAAGCAGTTGTTGCCATCCAAGCCTTTGTTATGCATGCCATTTCATTATTCAGTTTATAATTATATCACTACCACTGTCTTATATAAGAAAAAATACTGATAGCTCATTTTAAAATTGCAAAAAATCCATGTTGAACATAATTACAACAAATATGTTTTCCAAGATATTCAGCTATAATGTTAATTCCACTTGCTTTTTAAAGACTGCCAAGATAATTATGCTTTATTACAAATGTCTATTAGTTTTGGAAACTATTGTAACTATGTATTTTATTCTGTCAACTGACAGAATCTTTGTGCAACTTAGGGCTGAGAACTCAAGCATACACAATGCCAAGAAATCCAAAGTAATTTCCCCACATTGCACAAGTTGGTTGTACTAGTGATTCTGCTGTTAACTTGCATAACTTTAATGAGAATGTGAAACAGATATGAATTACTCTTATTTGGAAATTTCAGTTAAAACCTGTAGATTTTCAAGTAGGTCAGAACTTCAGTTCTGCCCAAAGTCAGAGGGTTTATAAGTGGATTTAATTTGCTTCATCCCAAATTTTTACCTTCAGTGGTGAACAGAGTTTAGGGGTATGAGCAGCTCAAGATAACTACACTTCCATTTGAGAATGTACATGTGAGCAAGGATGTAAACTGTCTTGTAATTACTGGAGATTTAGTCTATATGCTCCTTGAAGTCTGAAGACCCATATGCCCAAAACCAGCAACGACTATTAGATGAAGATGAGTTGTTCTTCTAGGTCCCCAATAATTATAAAGAGAGTTTAGATGCTCCCTGCATAAGTAGGTTTCTCAATCTGGATCTAAATCCAACCATAATCAATGGCTCACACAAATGCATCTAGAGTCATATGAAGTGCTTTCGGACTCCCCCACATGAGACTGGCTGATCTGACACAAGACCTACAGAAGCCACCACAATGGCAGCTGAAGGCTAATCCCAAAGCCTTTCCACACACCTAAATCTTGCTTTTAGTACCTATGCTACTCCACACACACACTCAAGTCTACTCCCACTGCTGATGAACTGATCACATTTTTACACTGTAGTGTACAGTGTGGACAACTCTTAAAATCCATTTTCAGCTGTAACCAGGGATCCTAGATATCCAAGTCCCATTCACTTTTGATTGCTTTAACAGGATTAGGATCATAGAATCATAGAATCATCAAGGTTGGACAAGACATCCAAGGTCATCTAGTCCAACCATGCTCCTACCACCAGTATTTCCACGATAAACCATGTCTAAACATTTCTTGAACACTTCCAGGGACACTGACTGAAACACCTCCCTGGGCAGCCCATTCCAGTGCCTGACCACTCCTTTAGAGAAGAAATGTTTCCTTGATATCCAACCTGGACCTCCCCTGGTGCAACTTCAGGCCATTTGCTCTAGTCCTATCGCTAGTTACTCGGGGGAAGAAGCCAACCCCCACCTCATCACAACCTCCTTTCAGCTAGCTGTGAAGAGCTATGAGGTCTCCCCTGAGTCTTCTGCAGACCAAACAATCCCAATTACACCATCATGACTCTGCTGTACTGCAGGTACATCATGTACATGAGTTCTCCACCACCTCCCAAATTCATGGTGAAATGAATAAACTCTAATCTAAAAGCTAGAATGCTAGGTACTCCTTCAGCTCGAACTTGAACTCACTTTCAATGTTTCCATGGGTTTTGGATGGCTCATACCTCACAGAGCCTACATGCTTCTCAGCATACTTAGGATACTGAGACATTGGAAAACACAGATGTCTGCTGAATGGTATTTTTCAAAACAAGAGGGCTCTGTTCTGAGTTCAAAGGTTTTGACCCAATGTTTGGATGATTTGGATAGATATACTTCAGAGAGTCTCACAAGGCCTAACTGACTTGAAGAGCATGAGTCTAAGTAACTCTTTTGCTCTTTTCTCTAGGAAGCACAGAGCAACGTAATGTAATGGGGCTTAACAGAAAAAATGTTTTTCCTTGTTATTCACCTTTAATCACCCAGATACTGTCTTTCTTTTGTAAAAGGGAGCCATAATATTTCCTGCTGTTACATAGATGGATTCTAAGTCTAAAATGGCTAAACTTTGCTTATTTTCTTTTCCAGGAAGATCTGGTGGAGCATATCTGTCAGTCATGACAAACGCTACATCTGTCTTTCACTGTGTTCTTTCACAGGTGGATCTCCTTCTTAGGTATCCTGTACTAGTCACCCCTGCAGCAAACATGAGGCAGATATTTTGTACCTGTAGCTCTGGAGGGATCCCAGGGTAACCCTTCTCGCCTTTGGGTCCATGATGGCCACGCTCTCCCCTTGGTCCCATATCTCCTTTGTCTCCTTTCTCACCTTTGGCTCCTTCCTGGCCAGTTGCTCCATTATTGCCATTGTTTCCATGATTTCCTTAAAAGAAATGGACATTCCTGTTTAACTTCAGTCATTTCATACAATACATTTTAACAGATACTGTGACAGGGTCCATTTTTAGCAGTTTGCAACACATGCACTTTTCAGTGCCATTGGATAAAGAAATAGATGTTTTTGACAAGCATTTTCCAGAAGGATGTACATTGATGTTTAAGAGTTAGACACCATGTTATCTTGTTATTGCTCTATTAGCTGCACATGTCTCAGATGTCAGTTGCCTTGCAGGGAAGATGTCCAAGGAAGAGACCTCAGAGGACACAAGGCTTGGGTAAAGTGAAGGCCACTGCTGGCTGACACATATCAGGTAGCCTACATTTCCTATTAATTCAAGGTGACTAGGATAGGATAATTTTGAAAAACATTTTGCTGTCTTTAAAACTTTAAAACTTAAGGTAACACCTGTAGCGTGTAACCTTAGCTAAAGTAGCTAAAAACTGGCCCATTTGTGCCAAAAATTGGGGGAGCTGTGTTCCTGGTGTGCTGGTTGGCCTTAACAGGTTGGTTGCTTGTTCATAGGTTTGAAGACGTTAGTGTTACAATGAAGCTTTTCTGAGGGGGCTTCTTATAATAGGGGTCATTACAACAAATGCATTTCTGCATCTGCAGTATTACTTCCTTCTGTTTACTGAAGAAATTACTGACCAAGTGTCTATGCATCTGACAAACTTTTAAAATTGGTCAAGATAACAGAGTAATTATTATGCCTGCCTAAAGGAAGAGCTTGATCTTTCAGTTAATTACTCAGAGGATTAATTAGTGTCATCAGTGATCTAATTCTACCTGAATTTAAATTATATTCTTTGTCACTCTGCTTGTTCTCTAATTAGTCGGTGTAGTTATGAATTTCCAAGAACAGCCTTGTCTGAGAGAAAATCTGAGTAAGTGATTCTTCAAAGTTCTTGTATTAAGAAAATGACTTCAAATAAAATGTCTGTATGATAGGAGAATAGAGGCAATTTCTATTTGGGAAATCAATAATTCTTAAAAATTACAAGATTGATAGTTTGTGTAACAAGAGAACTACTTCTTTAACAGCTCGGAACAGAAGTATACAAACAATATTTGATTCAATCAAGAGAAAAACAGCTGTTGCCCTTCACCTCAAGTGCATAATGACAGGAAATGCAGCAGTGGAAGGAAACAGAGAAATGTCAAGCTGCAGAGGGATGCCATGGGCCATACAATTGTGACATTCCTTGGTAGTAAGACTGTGTGTCTGAGTTAAACATTCACATGAGGAAAAGGCACAGGTGGACTAGGCTGTGCCCCAGTGCATCAGCTGGCAGCCTTCAAAGTGTGGGTATAATACAAAATGGTGTGCTGCTTCTAAGAAGTCTGCTTTGAAATGATAGCAAATGCATAAGAGGTTTCACCGTAAGTTTCATTAATATTGTCTATCTGCTTTAGGGATGGTAATTTTCAAATCCCTGGCAGTAGCTTCTGTAACAAACCTAGACCAATACACAGCTATCTTTTTCCTTTCTATGGGCCCTTCTTTTTTTCTAGGTCAAACTCTACATTCTTCTTGTGTACCATGTTCTTCTGTGTGCATATTTTGTCTTAAAAAATACTTTTTATAATGGAAAAATAAAACAAGCAAGAAGGAAAAGAAGAAATTTCCATGAAAGAATAGGGGTATGTATGTCTCTGTAAGTATTTGGCTAGCAATATGCCCAATGAAAACATCTCCTAAATATAGTACAAAATAGCATTACTGGAGACTTCGAGGTGAAAACAATAATCAGCTCCAGGAAATAAGTTGTTCCAGCTTTAATGGAAGCTTCACTCTGCTTTAAGGAGAAAGAATAATTTGGCCTAGAAATGCAATGAGATTGCTTTCAACATGAATTTGTGAAAGCTGAATTTTATTAACAAAAGCTTTTTCACTAGAAAAATCTTTAGAGTCTAATTGAAAACCTCTGTCCCCTCAAGAAATTTTAGAAGAACTTGCTTCCAAATCCATCCCCTGACACTGATTTGGATTATTCTGTAGCACTTCACAGACTACCCTGAAATTTATAGCCTAAAATTAGGCTGCTCAAAAATCAATTAAAGTGCATCTTTACCTGGCATCCCAGGGGGTCCAGGAGGTCCTGGGGGCCCTTGATAGAGTCGAACTCCAAAGTCACCACGGCAGCAGGAACTACAGTCTGGATTCTGTGGTCCAGTTTGTGGGGGCTAAGGGCACAAAAATAAGCTTTAAATAACTCATTCATGGAGGAAATTGATCATATGCTTGTCAGACACAGGCTCTTCATTATGTAGACTCTGCATATATGCTAATTTTCAAAATGCTTATCTGGACTGAAATCTGCTATACTTGGGTTCTCTCCAAAAATGTTATTTTCAAAAGATTTAAGTGGGGGAAAGAAATAAGTTCTGTCAAATAATGGGGGTTTTGAAAATAAAATAATACGAAGCAATGAAAGCTAGATTAATATTCCAGTTAGGCATCAATACTACCTTTTGCTGACCCCACATTTCAGCTGACCTTTATCAACAAACAGGCCTATAGGGAACAAGTGGTAGGAAAAAAGGGACTTCATCTGGCCATCAGCAATGATCCTCCACTAAGCATTAAGAAAATTTGGGTCAGACTGCTAGAAAGATGTTAAAAATACAAAACTGTTGAAGCCCTCAGACTTACGTATTTATAAGCTATTTAAGCTGGGGGAACCTAGAGAATTACCAAGCTACGAGACAAAAATTTGAACTGACCACAACACCTGGCATTAATGGCACTTGATTATTTGCAGTTGTGGGTGGCTATCTCTAACCAGTTTGTATGATAGAAGTAATACAGTAATATAAAGAAACTAATAGGCTAAATATACACAGCTCAGTTTCTGTAATAGTAGCTTGATAAGGGCTTTATTTCAGTACTTTTCAATCACACCCTATTGTATTTATTCCTATGGAGTCTCGTTCAATCCTGGTTAGTTCTCACTGTAGTGATTTAGTGGTCACAAAGCTTCTGATGGCTCAGCTGAGGCAGATGTCCTGGATTTTATTTTATTTCTCTACATCTTCATTCTTCCTGTTTTGTTGCTTTTTCTTATCAATTCTTTGCTTCTACCCAGAGCCACAAATGTGCAGTTCTTAAATTCCAGAGGGCAGTAATTCCAACTGCGTTTTTTCTCTCAACATTCTATTATTTGTCTTCCTTTTCACTTCTTTTATTTTCTTTCCATTCCATTCCTCTTTATCATCATCTAATGACTTGCTTAATGCAGATCTATTGGTTTAACAGCAAATTAGCCTCTGGTGAGATGGGAACTGCCAAATGATCATACAGATATGCTGTATTTCTGCCCTCAATGTCACCAGCTGGATTTGAAATACTGAAGTTTTATGCCCAAGTTTTGAAAGCTTTCAAGAAACTCCCCTGAATTCATACCCTCAAAATCCATTAATTTCAAGAGGCTTTAAAATTTATGCCACTGATGTAGAAAATACCTTTCATGCCATCAAAATATTGCTTGCCGCAGACATGTGCCCTCCACAGCTGGAACCACTGACAGTGGAGCTACCATGGGAATAAAGGCCAATCTGATAGCTCAGCACATATACTCATCATTCAAAGAGTTATAGAAATGTTAATAATTGCAGTGGACAAAAGGGCTTTGGATTTATATAATGTTGGTTAACACTTCGCTTTTTTTGCTTTTATTCTGGGTAAAATGTATGCAGTATGAGAAAAATGAGTTCTACCTGTTGGACTGTCTGTTCCTGGAGAACCTGTATCTCTCCTAGCTCTTAAGAAGAATATAACAGATAATCACCAGGCACACTCATCAAACATTTCTGAATATGAGAGAAGTAACTGCTTTCCACTCATTTTCATTCCCTGGAGGGGAGTTGAGAGGACAGGAACTGTGCAAACATTTTGCACCATCGGGATAAAGTGTTTGGCTGACATCAAAATCTCCAGCTTTTTCCTTGATAGTGCTTGATATTCATGTTAAATGAGAAAGCCAACCATATAGACATCTGCCAAATGCAAATAAGTGTGAAAAGCCTAGAAATATCCAAACAGTTACAACTGATATGTGAAATCACAAGTCCCCCCCAGAATGAACTGTTTGTGTCAGAAAGCCTCACTTCAGGCATGTGAGTGTCTCTGCATGGGTAAGATTTCTTACAATGCACTGAAATCCTGCCCAAACTGTATAATATAACCAGCAGTGTTATCGTATAATAGATAATAGTGCTGGTCATAGCCAAAACCTGTTTGGACATAATCTCTTCAAGAACTCAACAGGTTATTACATGTGCAGGAAGGCAAGTCCTGCCAGTCTGGTTATATTAGAGCACTCCCACTGACTTGTAAATAAATACTGATGGAAGCCATAAGGAAGTACTGATTTATTAACTTTTTGTCTAGGAGGAAAAAAATGTTCACAATCAGTTGCCAAGAACAATGAATTTTGAGGATACTTTTTAAATCTCTGAAATCAGAGAACTAAATGAAAGCTACAGTCAAAAGGCTTTTGTGCCTAATGTAAAAGTACACTCAAGTAGGACGCAGAGATTAATTACAGCTTACTTGCCAAAGCTGTCCTAGGCAGCCATTTCCACATAAATTTTATTGCACAATGAATCTTTGGCATTTCTTTCAGAACATGAATATGATTTAGGGACTTTTGAAAGGTATCTGGTTCATCACTAACTTAATACAGATAGAAAACGGGAAACAGTGATAGCGGGGATATTTGTTGATTTTCCTACAATTTTGTAGGTAGGAGGCAGTTTTAGGCAGCAGACGGTCTATAAAATTCCCTTAATTTAAACTTATGAACTGATCATAATTGGAGATGTAGTGCTTTTTACTTCCTGACTAATTTTATGGGTTTCTGTTATGCTATCTAAGATAATGCAGAAGACAAGTAATGTACACCCACTGCTCTTGGCTCCTGTTCTGAATGCAAAATAGCATGTCTGCGTGGGCAACAGAGTTCTCCATTCTACTTCTCTAGCAGTAAGATAAGAAAAACACTGGCATTTGAGGCAGAACACTGGTATCTTGAATAGTACCTGAAGGTTTTCAAGGAGCAGGCTCAAAAAGGAGAAATGTCTCTCCGTTCATTGAGTTCTTATGTTTGAGAAACACACGTTATATTTTTCATAAATTACTGGAAGTACAGAAACTGGCTTCTTAACCAAATGCTATTGTTTCAGTGCACAACAAGGAATGCAATCTTTATTATACTTCAGCAAGAGTTCTCCTGCCGCAGCTAGGATAATCAAGAAGGAGTGAAACCTTTGACTTCACAGATTGGTTGTTTCTAGCAGCTGTGAAACAGCTTTCAGATAGCTCAAGGGCAAGGGAGAGGTTTGACATAAGTTAGAATACGTCCTTTCCATCTTTCTTCCTCCTCTGCCTGGAAACCCCTGGAGTCCCGAGACTGAAAATACCTATTGCATCAGACACTCCATGATGGATTAGCCCTGTCACACATCTGCTATTGCTCCGTTTCATTTCAGTAAGCCAAAAATTGCATCATTTCTCCAGCAAAGATTGCTTCCTAGAGAGGAGACTGGCAAGTAAATGACTGCCCTCAGCTGTGCTCAGACTTGCTGGGCTCAATTTTAATGTCAGTTTCTTCTCGTAGCAGACAACTTCACACAAGTACTAAACTCTGGTAAGAGAGACACACGCACCCAGAAGCAGTGGAATCTATTGTGATGGAGAATTTTACCTTTAAAAAATCATTATATTGTATTAAATCTTGCATTATCTAATACTTTGTTGGCAGCTGTCTTTAACTACCAGCAATCTAGGTCTATAGAATGCAACTGCACAGTTCTCTGTGCACTTAGGACAAACAAACACACATGCTAACCGACTCATTGTATAACATACCCGATTGTACACTGTATGCTGCAAATGTCATTCAACATACCAACGGTCAAATATCTATCTTGCCAAGTGCACTAGGAGAACATAAAATTCCTGTTCAGGAAATATGAAATGCAACTACAGAATTTAAAGATAAGGCATACAGTGGCGTGTTAAACTCATTCCCATACTCTGATGTGTTTCAGTCATTTAAGCCTAAAATGGGGTTAAAATCGATTCTCCTGCCTGCTTATCATGAAGCAGATTGTGGAGGAGGTTGTTACCCAACACTTGTCTGAACGTCCATGATTTCTGGAATCCAAAATATCATGGTTTGATCTAGAAGAGTTTTAAATCACAAATGACAAAAGGTGCACTGTGCAGGACCAAACATTTGTATCAGTAGTAAGAACAAAACACTCATGTTCTTGTTATTTCTAAAAATTACCAACCAACAAAACATTTTTGAGTAGCATTTTGTTGTGCTAGAAAAAGCTTCACCTTCTGCCCTTCAGATTTTTCTTTTAAATGCAGATTGCAATATTTATGTATAATCAAACTATTCAGTTTGCTGTAAGCTAATGACTATAATATCCAAATTGCCATGTGAAAGGCACAAAAACACCCCCAGTTTAAAAAGCAGATACTGCAGCTGATTTTAAAAGTTTAATTCCCATCCACATCTTTTTCCCACCGAAACTAAGTTGTTATATGCAATTAAAAAGATGCTCAGACACAAGTACCTGTGGTTTTTTTCATGCATTCCTTTAGAATTATAACTCTGACTACTCAGAATTTCGTTATGCTTGTCTCAAGCACAAAGCAATATACATGATTTTCAAGCAAACTCATTCTCTGCTTATTGAATCTTTGCAAATGTCTCTAGAAGTTCTTTAATTTTCCTCCAAAGCCAAATCAGTTGGTTGATTCTGAAACTTTAATATATTTACCAAATAACAGCTTGAAATAGCTAAGAGGCTTTATCTGACATTGCATGATTCCAGCACATCAAAGTTTCAGCCAAAGAGGGCTTCTATCCGTGTTATTACCATCATCCCCAAATATGCTGTTGTCTCTCCCAGCTCATTTAAAAGTGGTATAAAGCAACCCAGCAGAATACAGACCATTATACAGCTATAATAAAATTCATTTCATAAATATATTATTAGTAATCTTAGAAAAAAAAATAATAAAATATCTCATTAGCTGTAAAGTTATCTTTAGAAGATTAATTCAGAGTACCTGGACTCTATCTGAGGTAGTCAGTTCTACATCATCTACCTCTGGTCTCAGAACATTTTGGTCTGTAGAAGAGCTATTAGCAACAGTCCACTCTATAAGTTGACTCCGCTGTTTCAAAATTTCCCTGCTTCTGGAACCTTTGTGGCCAGTCTGGTGGTGACTTTGCAATACTTTGGCCACTGGTTTATAAGATCTTCTGCTCACCTCCATGTATTCTTCTTGACACAGGCAAAATGGAAGAAAAATTAAAGCCAGCAGATGCCAACTGATGAAATCCTTCTCTGCCATGTTATTCAAAATAATTTCTCAGGAGTCCAGCAAAAGTCTTGCGGAAGGAGAGCCTGTTTGCTGCACCAGGAGTTATGTAGTCCTTTCAGCTATCCGACTTGTAAGCCTGGCACTCAGACCAGTACCAGGTTTTATACTGTTGTGCGCAATAAATAAAACTGAAAATGCCAAAGTGACAGGATACTTCATCCAAAATCAGTCATGCTCCTTTAAACAAACCAGGCATTATTCACCACTTCACCACCACAAGGAAAATTGATTTGTATGCTGGAAATGGCCACAGCATTTAACGGACTCCCATGGTTCCTATTTGGGGGCATTAAAAAATGTAGCACCTTTTCTTTGGCATGTTTCTGTTTAAGTGTGAAAAAATGTGATGGAAATGGAGAGCATGTGGCTAATGGTTTACGTTCCCTGATTAGACATGGAAAAGCTGTGAATTCACACTCTAAAATGTCTTTTGGACACAGTCACCTTCCTCATTTGCCAGGAAATTCACACACACAACTGCGTCAGCCCAGTCTGAAAAATCCTTCCAAGAGCAATTAGGAAACAAAAGCACAAGAGGAGCTTTCGCGTATGATTCTGACCCAGTGGCTGTTTCTGACTATGCTTTTCATTCACTAAAAGAAAAATATTGAATTTCTGTCAATTGGCCAATGGTGGAAGTAGACTGGATAAGTAGCTCTGAAAAACTGGGTTGAATTCAGATTCACAGAGACCCATTTCTCAGTATTAGTTCAACCCACTCAGCCAGGCAATATTTTTTCCCTTGAGTTTCCAGTGTTTTGATAAATCAACTGCCAAACCAAATTTTATATCTTCTCTGCCAAGTAAATATAAATTTACTGGGGGCTTATTTTAGGCTAAATGTATCAAATTATATATATATAATAATATCCTTTATTATGTTTTCAACCACCCACTAGTATCCAGTAGAATTGCGACAGCTGAAGAGAAAAGTTCTACAAATGAACACATATATAGGCCCGCACACGTGTGCACACAGCCCTCATGAGAGCAGGTAGCATCCTGGCCTAGAGATGCACTTCCCCAGAACACAGCTACAATACCATCACTGAATGCATCAGCCCCAGGGAACGATCCCTAGTCCCACAGGGCAATGGAATGGCTCACAATGAAGTTGCTCAAGGTGAAGCACCCTGCTTAGTATTTGAACCATTGCACAGGAAAGTGTCCAAGTGAGTCCTGAACTTCTTCACAGAAGGAGACTCTGCAACCTCTCTGGGCAGCCTGTTCCAGTGCTCTGTCACCCTCACAGTAAAGAATTTCTTCCTCATGTTTGTATGGTACCTCCTGTGTTCCGGTTTGTGCCCATTGCCCCTTGTTCTGTTGCTGGGCACCACCAACAAGAGCCTGGCCCCATCCACCTGATATCTGCCTGCTACATATTTATGAATAGTGATGACAACCCCTTTCAGCTTTTTCTTCTCCAGGCTGAACAGCTCCAGGTCTCTCAACCCGTCACTGTACAGGAGATGCTCCAGGCCCTTCATCATCTTTGTGGCCTCTGCTGAACTCTCTCCAGAAGTTCCCTGTCTTTCTTGAAGTGAGGAACCCAGACCTGTGCAAGTACTCCAGATGTGGCCTCACCAGGGCAGAGTAGAGGAGGAGGATCACATCCCTGGACCTGCCGGGCACGCTCTTTTAAATGTGCTCCAGAATATTACTGGCCTTCCTGGCCCCAGGGGCACACTGCTGGCTCATGGGCAACCTGTTACCACCAGGACACCCAGGTCCTTCTCTGCAGAGCTCCTCTCCAGCAGGTCGGCCCCTAAACTGTACTGCTGCTGGCAGAATTTTCCTCTCCACCAAATTCTGCCAAGCTGTCAGCACTGACCTGTGCTTGGCCACTCAGCACTGACCTGTGCCTGGTCACTCTCATCTATTATTTGTTGTTTAGCAGTCCATGGAGAGGAGTGTGGGGCTGTGCTGGTCCCCAAAAAGGCATTGCCAGCCCCCATGGACATGCAGAGCCCTAGCTGAGACAGCACAGGGCAGTGCTCAGGGCTGCCAGGAATGAAGGCCTCCAAGTGAAGCTTTTCCTCATTTTCTCCTCCACTCAGCTTGTGTTTATTTCAGTTCACAGGTTTGGAAGGTGGGGGTGTGTCTCCTGGCTTTACACTTTTGTTGCACTTATTTCCCTTATTTTGAAGTTGTAATTACAAGAATTTTAATTTGACCTCAATGAAATCTTGGATTCTCAAGCCAGATATTCAAGATCATCAAATATACTTCACAGATTAGCCCTTGAGCTAATTATCTAGATAGGCTTGTAGAATATGCTCATTAGCCTATGCCTTATGACTACTGAAAATCCCCATTTGAAAAATATGCAAATATTCCAGTATTTTCACTAGGCAAAGAGGAATGGAAAGGAATTTACTGGGAAGTTAAGCAAGTCTTCTTTAAACACCATTCCAGACTTTGGAAGATGCTTACCACCAGAATGAGGTTTCTTTTTCAAGGAGATAAGACTCTCCTGGTAGGAAAGCAGCCTGAAAACCTTGAGCTCTTTAGAACTGAGAATGACTCAGAGACAAATATTAATTTATCTTGGCATTCAATAATTTGATTCAGCAAGTGCTGGGACAGCACTGGTATTTTCAGCTGCCGTTAGGGCTTTCATGGCTTTCCAAACACTGTTCCAGGAGCTTCCTGTGGCAAATGTTTCCAGTGTGAGTAATGAATATCCACTGCACCCATGTCCCAGAGCAAGGAGGAATAAAACCAGAGATTTGGGCTTCAAAGAACCTATCTATCATCTCATGCAAAAGCTGAAACAAGCGTGTTTCTTGGCAGCTATTAGAAAACATTCCCTTCTTTGCTTTCTAATAGAGTCCACCTGGTTCCTGTCCATCACCGCTCTGGTGGTTTGATGCTACGCGCATTTTTTGGTCCAAATTAATGATAGAGTTTAGCCTCTGCTCTTCTTTTTTCAAGCTTCTGATCAGAATCCCATCTGCAGAAGCTCTGTTGCCCATTGTTTTCCTCTCTGCCTTCAGCACAGAACAGCTGGCTCACAAAGTCACTGTCTGCAGGCAGAAATTTTGGACTTGGAATTAAAAAGAAATGGAGGTACTGCCATTCCTGGTCTCCAAATAGTGAAATATGCTTGTCCAAATGTGTGAGGAGAATCTAAAATAACAGTATTCTGAATTCTTTGTTTTTCACTGGTATAAAACACCGAGAATGCTTCACGATGAGAAGAACAGGTGCCACTGATATGGAGATGAGAAAAAGACTACAGGGTTGGTTTCTGCCATTAGTTGTGGGGCCACTGTGCATTGTAAGAGTGCCAAAAAAGAGTAAAGAACCCAGCATCACCCTTCCAGGCTTAGCTACATAGCTCAAGTGAAGCCATAATTGCCTTTCCCCTGCTGACACAGTTCTCTGAGAGCAGCATCTGCCTCTGTCTAGTCATCAGCAGTTTAAGATGAAGGGAAGCACATGGATCTGTGTAGGTCAGATAATTAGATGTCAGCTGAAATGCAGGAACTGATAGGTAAAAGCTGCTGCTACCTGCTCCGCATGGAAAAATACTGCTCTGTGTGGAAGTGACTCTTACCACTATCATACCTGTAATGATGCTGGGAAAGTAGGTTGTTAGTGAGATTATTATGTAAAACTGCAGGACACCACTTCAAGAGGCAATAAAACGAAACCATCTTTTTTTTTTTTGAAGCCTGCTCTGACTGAGACAGGGTTGTACCTGTGATTAAACATTAACTGGTCCTTTATTTAGAAATCACTCATTTACAGCGCTAACTCCTTCATACTAGACAGAGATAATTTGCACCTGCTATTTCACAAGTCACCTCCAGTGAGCCTTATTGACAGAGCCAACCCACAGCTGGCAGGATGAAGGCCACTCGGCTCCATGCCAGCACGATGCATGACTGTCACAGAACTCTTGGCTCCACCATAACTCTCCATCTCCTTTATTCCCAGCGTGCTCCTTGTCCTGTTCTGCAGGGCTACCAGCACTCTCCATCTGGCTGGCACTGCTGCTGCTCCTGCTGCTCCTGCAGACACACAGAAGTGAAGCCTTCTCTCTCCAGTACCAAAGCACAATGCCCGGCACTGTGCCATTCGTTGGCTTACTTCTCTATCAACCATGTGCAAGGTCTTGGCAGAGCTCTCAGAGCTCAGTGTGGCTGCAGGGAGAATACAGACTTCCCTTTCAGAGGGGATTTGCGAGTGTCATCCCCTGGGAGCAGGGACGGAAGTTGAAGAGCCAACGAGCTGTGCAGTTGCTTCTCATATTATGTCTTTGAAGCCTTTTCCCACCTCTGGTGCTGACCACTGTAAACCCACAGGAGCAAGTGAGGTATTTTCATGGACGGCTTCTGTGATCTGCTCTGTACTTCTGCAGGACTTTTGGTCTGCATCTGGAATTCAGGCAAATCCCACAGACGTGAGCTATCCAGGAGAAAGCAGATTCATGGGGTTTTCAGGCACTGTGCAGCCACAAAGGGCTCACACTCACAGTCTGTGAGAAACACCTTCTCCATGGTTAAACATATTCTTCTCCTGCAAGCTGGTTCCACTGAACTCTGTGGATGGTGGCAGTGAACCAGCTGCTCTGGGCACACACAGGCTGTGGATGGTGGCAGTGAACCAGCTGCTCTGGGCACACACAGGCTGTGCACAGTCTGTACTGTTACACTGGTTCCCTATCACTAACTGCTGGAGGAATAAAGTGGGCCAGATCCGGCTGTGTTATCTGGTTTCTACCCTCATCTGAAGTGGGTGAATTTGAAAGAGTTCTGGATCTCCCCTAGGTTTGACTTCCAGCAAGAATTCCTTTTGCCTCGCTCGACACTGGCATTTTCTTTTCAGT